>NC_072456.1:8994109-9296838 GCF_027596085.1 Anoplopoma fimbria
CAATAAGGAATAGTAGAAAGTAAATACAAACAATCAAAGTTGTAACTTTGTTAAACTTGTAAAAAACTGAAATAGTTACCTTGTGCAGAGGATGCATGTAAATATCCAAACAAAACTATCCAATAAAGGATGTGTCTTTCCATGATTACTGATGTTACCTCTCACTACTCAAAGTATAGACAAGTGATTTGCATGTTGCGCTTGGTTTGTGAATAACTCATCTCTCAGCTATAGAGGGAGGGACAAGGCATTTGTGACAAAGGCTACTTTCATATAACCTGAAAAAACAGGTAAGTCACAGACACACGTTTACAAAATAGTGCACTACAAATCACTAATAACATTATACAGTTACCTAACAGTGAATGTTTTTTTAATCCATGAAATTACTCTTTCTCAAAGGATTACAATTCACATTCATTTTCCGTAACCTGCTTATCCAGTTAAGGGTCGCAGGGGTGCTGGAGCCGATCTCAGCTGTCAATGGGCGAAGGCAGGGTTCACCCTGGACAGGTCGCCAGTCTGTCGCAGGGCTGACATATAGAGACAAACAACCATTCACACTCACATCCACACCTACGGGCAATTTAGAGTCTTCTATGCACCTAAGCTGCATGTCTTTGGACTGTGGGAGGAAGCCGGAGAACCCGGAGAGAACCCACGCTGACAAGGGGAGAACATGCAAACTCCACACAGAAGGTTGACCAGCCCGGGAATTGAACCCAGACCGCTCTTGCTGTGAGGCGACAGTGCTAACCACTACACCACCGTGCAGCCTAATATCATTATTATGATTATTAATAATCATAATAATAAAAACAACTTCAGTTGAAATGGTACATCATAGACACATGGAATTTCCCCCAATGATCGGAAGTTGTGTGCAAATGCTGCTCAACAAATATGCCCTCAATCGTCCAGATAGTGGCACTGCCTCTTTTCATTTATTGTCTATTTTGTTAATCTGGGTGTAAGTAATTTAATAAATTAAATCATGGCCTCATATTGCATGAATTTAAACATACATCTTTCATACTCTGTCTCTTTGTTTCCAACTCTAGAGGTTATTCCCTCCATTACTGAGATGTCCTCTAGTTACATTCCACCTTTAAACTGATGGATTTAAGGGTTTTAACAAATTCCTAATTATGTGCTTCTTGTGATGACCATCCTACTGATTTCCTATTCAGAAATCCATTTTTGGATAATTATATTATTTTAATACATTTTTTGATTACCCTACTTTGATTTTTAAACAGAGAATTTAAAAACAGTAAAGGGAAGGGTGTATTTTTTGGGGGGACTGCATGTCATTTCTTGGAAGTACACAAAACCATTATTTTGTGCATTTTATATATATTTTTCCAGCCTTTTTATGTGCTACCAATCTGTTCAGTCCTTTCAATTGTACGTAATCCTTTTTGTCTATAAATGTTAGTGTTTTTAGGATATTGCTTGGGATTCTCTCTTGATGGAGAGCCACTTTGCTTCTGCTTTGTCCTTTGACCATATCATACAGTATTTGTTTTTGTTGCATTAAAATACCTCTGCAGATTAGGAATGACTGACCACAACATTTATTTGCATTGGTTAATTTTCCTTTCATTGTTCTATATTACATTACATTACAGCATACACTTTTATCCAATGCGACTTACAATCAGTAGTATATTACATATCATTCACCCATTCATACACTGATGACAGGCTACCATGCAAGGTGCCACCATGAGACTCTAACTAACATTCATGCAACATCCAGTGGCAAGCCTTCGGGAGCAACTTGGGGTTAAGTGTCTTGCCCAAGGACACATCGACTGCCGAAGCCGGGTATCGAACCACCGACCCTCTGATTGGAGAACTACCTTGCTCTCCACTACGCCACAGCCGCCGAGTTAATTATTAATATATCCCTCTGTTTAAAAGATACTGTAGGAATTGGAATTTGTAATCAATCTCTCAAACAGGTAAAAGTCCTTGTGAATTCCTACACATTTTATTTTGTTCTGTTTACCTTGAAATTATTCGTTTTTGTTAACTCGTTACTGATGGTTATTGCTTTGCATTTAGTTTTATTTAGTTTCATCCTGAAATTCACTGTGTTCTTTTATTGTTTCCTGTAAAGCTGGTAGTGAGGTTTCACGGGATGTTCATCAGGGAACAGAGCCAAGTTATGGTTGAAAATATAGGGCCAGAGTACCCAAATGCTTTTTCTACATTGTTTGCAAAGCAAACATTTTTTTGTTGACAGTGATCAGTTATATTTAATGTACACCTTATATTACCACAGCAGCTCTCGCTCATAGGGCTCGTCCTCTTATAGAAAGATCGGTTGTTTGATGTGGGATGTAATTTTCTCAATACATTTGATAATCCTGTCTTTGCACATGTTCTCCTAAGTATTGAAGCTGCTTTTAATGCCTTACATGTTCCTGCTGTTAAGTCCACATTGGGGTTAAGGATCAAGTTAAAGTCCCCACTAATTATAATTATTCCTTTCCCTTGTGTGATTATTAACTTTATTATTTGAGTCATCAATTTAGGCAATACATTTTTCCCACAACCAAAACAAATATTTCTTCCTTATCCTGTATACAGTTTATCCTTTCAAAGGGAATGTGGGCTTTTATAATTGTTGCAACTCCCCATCTTGCTGAGCTATGAGGACAAAAAGTCTTGTGCATTTTATATTACTTAACTTTCATGTTCTTTTTGTGTGGGTTTCATGGTGAAACAGTATATCTCCCTTTACCTTCTTCAATTGTTGAAATACTTTTTTCTCCTTGATACAGTTATTGAGGCCAATTACAAGTTACTCATTAAATATATGTATAATATTGTTATTGGTATACACTTGAACTCGAGTCTTCACTTCCTGTATCATACAGTGAATGTATTTGTACTGTACTAAATACTGCTATTATTACTGCTGTTATTTTTGTGTGGGTTCCATGGTGAAATTGTTGAAAGACTTTTTTTCTTCTTGATATGATAATTATTGAGGCCAATTACAAGTTACTCATAATATATATATATATATATATATATATATATATATATTATATATATATATATATATATATATATATATATCATGTTGTTATGGCGTCGAAAGGGGCCAGCTGAGGTGGCTCGGGCATCTGATCAGGATGCCTCCTGGACGCCTCCCTTTAGAGGTTTTCCAGGCACGTCCAACTGGTAAGAGGCCCCGGGGTAGACCCAGAACACGCTGGAGAGATTATATATCTCGTCTGGCCTGGGATAGGAGGAGCTGGAAAGTGTTGCTGGGGAAAGGACGTCTATCCTTGTACCCGGCCCCGGATAAGCGGAAGGAAATGGATGGATGGATGGATGGATGTTGTTATGGGTATACGGTTGAGCTTGGGTCTTTACTTCCTGTATCATATGGTGAATCTATTTGTACTGTACTAAATACTGCTTCAAGGAGCGAAGATGGGGTATTAAACAACATGGACGGGGGTGAAGAGAAACAAACCTCATCTTTCCCAAAAAAAAATTGAGCAATGTGAGTCAACTATCCTAGACCTCTTTTTTAAGAACTCCTTTTTTGAAAAGGCTAATGTATTACTATAAATTATGTGAGGTTCAGCACGTCTAAGAGATGGAGGTTGGTACTAACTTTTAAATTAGGCCTTTCTAGATATCTTGTTTGTGAAGATTAACTGGATTGCTAATTTATCGCCCCAAATTTGTTCACAAACAGTTTATGGCAGACTGCTGAAGTAAAATATAAAAAAAATGACCAGCAGTTTTTCCTTGTTTTGTTCACATATGATTGTGGGTTTTCTGCGGCAGGATGTGATACAACAGTCCTACATTTGGCAATGTTTCTTAGATGGAAGAAACATGTACATGTCCGTGATTTGTTGCATTGAACAAAGTTAATAGACTTGTGAAATATAACACCAAGGTTTCTAAGATTTTTCTGTTGGAGAAGGGACCCGATACACCAAGCAACCTTGGGAGCTGTCTGAAGCAATGATACGGATCTAAGTCTTATCTGTGTTTAGCTGTAAAAAAACTTGTTAGTCATCGAGTCCTTAAAGTGGCAATCTGCCAAGATTTTCATTTAAATAAATGTAACTATCTATTGCTAAAAAAAAAGTGTTGCATTACAGTTTTTTCCACTGAATAAAGTTGTTGGAGCCGCAGTTGTTGGAGCTACAGTTGTTGGGGCAGCAGTTGTTTGAGCTGCAGTTGTTGGGACTGTAGTTGTTTGAGCTGCAGTTGTTGGGACTGTAGTTGCAAGGTTATTGTTGCCAGTGTTTTATGTGAGACGTTTCCTTATTCATGATGAAAGGGTGGAGTGTTTCCTGGTTACCACGCTTGTCAGCATGGCAGCTGCTCTTCCAGTTAGACAGCATTGGAATTATTGACACCTCTTTAAAAGCTCTTTGACAGATCAGATTGCTTGGTTTGAGCTGCACATTCTACTGTGCACATTCAATGCACATCTCCAATTCTTGACAACATTGTTCAGGCATTACAGAGTGAAAATGGGTCCTCACGTTGACCCAAGAGTTTGACAATATAGATGATAAAGACCCATGAAATTAGATTTTAGATTAAATCTAAAATCTAATTTTATGTATTTGATCCCAAATACCTTTTTGGATTAAACACCTGGGGGTATCAAGATACTTTTGTTAATTTTGAGATATTGGTTGTAGATAACACATTGGAGTACAACAACATTTGATGTATTATGCTCAAACTGTGGAAAGACCCTTTCCAGATATGAAGAAACGATTTAGGTGAACTGCCACTTGACATTGTGTTGAAACAATTCTACACAATGTCATTTCACTTGAAACTTCTTTCGGCAACATTAACCCTTTGAATGTTTGCCACGTTGATTGAGTGAGCTGTTCCATTCGGGAGCTTCGCTTTAAAAAACTACATTGAGAGAAAACACAGAGAAAATACATCAGTAGATTCAGTTCATTCCCCTCACCCAACCCTTAATCATGTGTGTATGCATTATCATTGATAATGTTAGCTGAAGAGCCTTCAAAATATGGTTAATTTAGTCATTCTGTTTGACATACCTCTTTAACAAGTTCAATGATGGTTCCATTGCTAACCTTTCCCAAGAAAGTTATCCTCATCTGTAGGGCCAGTAATACAAAGCCTGTAGGTAAAAAGAAATTGCATGTTGAGATTAATTTATCTACTTAGCTTTGAGTGTATTGTGTATTATTGTTTTAAAGACAGTAAAGCTTGATGTTTGAATTACAATTTACATGTATAATCCCAAATACAGATTTGAAAATTAGTAATAGCTATAGACGATTTATGCATCATATTCATTTCTAAAATTCATCATATTAGACTATATTATCATTACATGTTCTGAATTCATTTCTTATGTTAATTGTCATTGTTTTCTGTTTGAATACGCAATCAAAGCGGCACAGCTATGCTTGGGGTCATAATGAATTCTATGATATTTCTTTGTCAGTGTGAACGTATCAATACCATAACCATCACAAGACTTATTTCATTAAAACGTAATATAGAAATATCCTGCATTATTGACAGTATGGAAGAAAAATGGAAAAATCAGGGTGTCACAAGCCTTGGTTTGGAGCCATAGTTGTGGAGGCAGCCATTGTTGGGGCCACAGTTGATTGGGCAGCTGTTGTTGGAGCCGAAGTTGTTGGGGCTGCAGTCGTGGGAGAGGTTGGTGGGGTAGTAGTGGTGCTTGCTGTTGTAGTGGAGCTTGGTGTTGTCGTTGTGGTGCTTGGGGTTGTGGTAGTTGCTGGTGTTGTTGTAGTTATTGCAGGTGTAGTTGTGGCACTCAGAGTTGTTGTAGTTGCAGTTGTAGTGGGTGTGGTTGTGATAGTTGGGGTTGTACTGGTGCTTGTTGGTGTGGTAGTTGGTGGTGCAGTAGTGGCGCTTGGTGTTGTAGTGGAGCTTGGTGTTGTCGTTGTGGTGCTTGGGGTTGTCGTGGTTGTGCTTAGTGTTGTGGTAGTTGCTGGTGTAGGAGTTGTTATTGGAGGTGTTGTAGTTGTGATGGCTGTTGTTGTGATAGTTGGGGGTGTAGTGGAGCTCAGTGTTGTTGTGGTGGTGCTTTGGGTTGGTGTAGCAGCTTGTGTTGTTGTCGCTATTGCAGGTGTTGTTGTGGTACTCAGAGGTGTTGTAGTTGCTGTTGTACTGGTGCTTGGTGGTGTGGTAGTTGGTGGGGTAGTAGTGGTGCTTGGTGTTGTAGTAGTTGCTGGTGTAGTTGTGGTTATTGGAGGTGTTGTTGTGGCACTCAGAGGTGTTGTAGTTGCAGTTGCAGTGGGTGTGGTTGTGATAGTTGGGGTTGTGCTGGTGCTTGGTGGTGTGGTAGTTGGTGGTGCAGTAGTGGTGCTTGGTGTTGTAGTGGAGCTTGGTGTAGTCGTGGTGGTGCTTAGGGTTGTGGTAGTTGCTGGTGTAGGAGTGGTGCTAGACAGTGTGATAGTTAGTGTTGTAGTTGTGGTTATTGCAGGTGTTGTTGTGGCACTCAGAGGTGTTGAAGTTGTGGTAGGTGTTGTTGTGATAATTGGGGTTGTACTGGTGCTTGGGGGTGTGGTAGTTGCTGGTGTAGTTGTGGTTATTGGAGGTGTTGTTGTGACACTCAGAGGTGTTGTAGTTGTGGTTGGTGTTGTTGTGATAGTTGGGGGTGTAGTGGTGCTCTGTGTTGTAGTGGAGCTTGGTGTTGTTGTTGTTGTGGTGCTTTGGGTTGTGGTAGTTGCTGGTGTAGTTGTGGTTATTGGAGGTGTTGTTGTGACACTCAGAGGTGTTGTAGTTGCTGTTGTACTGGTGCTTGGTGGTGTGGTAGTTGGTGGGGTAGTAGTGGTGCTTGGTGTTGTAGTGGAGCTTGGTGTTGTCGTTGTGGTGCTTGGGGTTGTGGTAGTTGCTGGTGTTGTTGTGGTTATTGCAGGTGTAGTTGTGGCACTCAGAGTTGTTGTAGTTGCTGTTGTAGTGGGTGTGGTTGTGATAGTTGGGGTTGTGCTGGTGCTTGTTGGTGTGGTAGTTGGTGGTGCAGTAGTGGTCCTTGGTGTTGTAGTGGAGCTTGGTGTTGTCGTGGTGGTGCTTAGGGTTGTGGTGGTTGCTGGTGTAGGAGTGGTGCTAGACAGTGTGGTAGTTAGTGTTGTAGTTGTGGTTATTGCAGGTGTTGTTGTGGCTCTCAGAGGTGTTGAAATTGTGGTAGGTGTTGTTGTGATAATTGGGGTTGTACTGGTGCTTGGGGGTGTGGTAGTTGCTGGTGTAGTTGTGGTTATTGGAGGTGTTGTTGTGACACTCAGAGGTGTTGTAGTTGTGGTTGGTGTTGTTGTGATAGTTGGGGGTGTAGTGGTGCTCTGTGTTGTAGTGGAGCTTGGTGTTGTTGTTGTGGTGCTTCGGGTTGTGGTAGTTGCTGGTGTAGTTGTGGTTATTGGAGGTGTTGTTGTGACACTCAGAGGTGTTGTAGTTGCTGTTGTACTGGTGCTTGGTGGTGTGGTAGTTGGTGGGGTAGTAGTGGTGCTTGGTGTTGTAGTGGAGCTTGGTGTTGTCGTTGTGGTGCTTGGGGTTGTGGTAGTTGCTGGTGTTGTTGTGGTTATTGCAGGTGTAGTTGTGGCACTCAGAGTTGTTGTAGTTGCTGTTGTAGTGGGTGTGGTTGTGATAGTTGGGGTTGTGCTGGTGCTTGTTGGTGTGGTAGTTGGTGGTGCAGTAGTGGTCCTTGGTGTTGTAGTGGAGCTTGGTGTTGTCGTGGTGGTGCTTAGGGTTGTGGTAGTTGCTGGTGTAGGAGTGGTGCTAGACAGTGTGGTAGTTAGTGTTGTAGTTGTGGTTATTGCAGGTGTTGTTGTGGCTCTCAGAGGTGTTGAAATTGTGGTAGGTGTTATTGTGATAATTGGGGTTGTACTGGTGCTTGGTGGTGTGGTAGTTGGTGGGGTAGTAGTGGTGCTTGGTGTTGTAGTGGAGCTTGGTGTTGTTGTTGTGGTGCTTCGGGTTGTGGTAGTTGCTGGTGTAGTTGTGGTTATTGGAGGTGTTGTTGTGACACTCAGAGGTGTTGTAGTTGCTGTTGTTGTGACTGGTGTTGTAGTTGGTGGTGTGGGTGCTTGGTGGTGTGGTAGTTGGTGGGGTAGTAGTGGTGCTTGGTGTTGTAGTGGAGCTTGGTGTTGTCGTTGTGGTGCTTGGGGTTGTGGTAGTTGCTGGTGTTGTGGTTATTGCAGGTGTAGTTGTGGCACTCAGAGTTGTTGTAGTTGCTGTTGTAGTGGGTGTGGTTGTGATAGTTGGGGTTGTGCTGGTGCTTGTTGGTGTGGTAGTTGGTGGTGCAGTAGTGGTCCTTGGTGTTGTAGTGGAGCTTGGTGTTGTCGTGGTGGTGCTTAGGGTTGTGGTAGTTGCTGGTGTAGGAGTGGTGCTGGACGGTATGGTAGTTAGTGTTGTAGTTGTGGTTATTGCAGGTGTTGTTGTGGCACTCAGAGGTGTTGAAATTGTGGTAGGTGTTATTGTGATAATTGGGGTTGTACTTGTGGTGGTGTGGTGGTGGGGTAGTTGTGGTGCTTGGTGTTGTAGTGGTGCTCTGTGTTGTCGTTGTGGTGATTGGGGTTGTGGTAGTTACCGGTGTAGTTGTGGTTATTGCAGGTGATGTGGCACTCTGAGGTGTTGTTGTGATAATTGGGGTGCAATAGTGGTGCTTGGTGTTGTAGTGGAGGTTGGTGTTGTCGTTGTGGTGCTTGTTGGTGTGGTTGTTGTAGCCGCAGTTGTTGGTGCTGTATTTGTTGGTCCTGTAGTGGTGCTTGTTGGTGTGGTAGTTGGTGGTGCAGTTGGTCCTTGGTGTTGTAGTGGAGCTTGGTGTTGTCGTGGTGGTAGTTGTTGGAATGGTAGTTGTTGGAACCGCAGGTTTGTTGGAACCGCAGTGTGTTGGTCCCGGTGTTGTTGGATAATTGGGGTTGTACTGGTGCTTGCAGTTGTTGGAACTGCAGTTGTTGGAGCTGCAGTTGTTGGAACCACAGTTGTTGGAACCGCAGTTGTTGGCGCTGCAGTTGTTGGAACCGCAGTTGTTGGCGCTGTAGTTGTTGGTCCTGCAGTTGTTTGAACTGCAGTTGTTGGAACCGCAGTTGTTGGAACCGCAGTTGTTGGAACCGCAGTTGTTGGAGCCGCAGTTGTTGGAACTGCAGTTGTTGGAACTGCAGTTGTTGGAACCGCAGTTGATGGAGGTGCAGTTGTTGGAGCTGCAGTTGTTGGAGCTGCAGTTGTCGGAGCTGCAGTTGTTGGGGCCGCAGTTGTTGGAACAGTTGTTGGAACCGCAGTTGTTTGAGCCGCAGTTGTTGGTGGTGTATTTGTTGGCCCTGTAGTTGTTGGGGCCGCAGTTGTTGGAGCCGCAGTTGTTGGAACTGCAGTTGTTGGAACTGCAGTTGTTGGAACCGCAGTTGATGGAGGTGCAGTTGTTGGAGCTGCAGTTGTTGGAGCTGCAGTTGTTGGAGCTGCAGTTGTCGGAGCTGCAGTTGTTGGGGCCGCAGTTGTTGGAACCGCAGTTGTTTGAGCCGCAGTTGTTGGTGGTGTATTTGTTGGCCCTGTAGTTGTTGGGGCCGCAGTTGTTGGCGCTGTAGTTGTTGGTCCTGCAGTTGTTTGAACTTTGTTGGCGCTTGTTGGAACCGTTGTTGGAACCTGCAGTTGTTGGAGCCGCAGTTGTTGGAACTGCAGTTGTTGGAACTGCAGTTGTTGGAACCGCAGTTGATGGAGGTGCAGTTGTTGGAGCTGCAGTTGTTGGAGCTGCAGTTGTCGGAGCTGCAGTTGTTGGGGCCGCAGTTGTTGGAACCGCAGTTGTTTGAGCCGCAGTTGTTGGTGGTGTATTTGTTGGCCCTGTAGTTGTTGGGGCCGCAGTTGTTGGGGCCGCAGTTGTTGGCGCTGTAGTTGTTGGTCCTGCAGTTGTTGGGGCCGCAGTTGTTGGCGCTGTAGTTGTTGGTCCTGCAGTTGTTTGAACCGCAGTTGTTGGAACCGCAGTTGTTGGAGCCGCAGTTGTTGGAGCTGCAGTTGTTTGAACCGCAGTTGATGGAGCTGCAGTTGTCGGAGCTGCAGTTGTTGGGGCTGCAGTTGTTGGAGCCGCAGTTGTGGGAGCTGCAGTTGTTGGGGCCGCAGTTGTTGGGGCTGCAGTTGCTTGGGCAACAGTTGTTGGAGCCACAGTTGTCGGTGCATCAGTCGTGGGAGCCGCAGTTGTTGATGCCGCAGTTGTTGGAGCTGCAGTCGTTGGAGCTGCAGTTGTTGGGGCTGCAGTTGTGGGAGCTGCAGTTGTTGGGGCCGCAGTTGTCGGGGCAGCAATTGTGGGCGATGCAGTTGTTTGAGCCGCAGTTGTCAGAGTGACTGTTGTGAGTACAGTTGTGTTTGTTAATTTAGTATGAGCAATATAATTTCAGAAAAACAATCAAATCAAATACCTCAATATTTCAATACTTCATGTCAAGTTTAACTTGTAAGGAATGGAAAATATGATCTGTTTTCTGTCAGGTTGTTAGTTTGTACATCTTTCATCAACCATTTAAGGAAGTATTTGCACAAATTTATGTGTGAACATCCATATTCTCAACAAAAAGATCCTAGTATTTTAGTTTAAACTACCACCTGTACTTTTGCACCGACCTTCAAGCCAAAACCTGTACAAGTTTTCTGTTTTCTTCATAGTTCAACACTTTCTTCAAATGCAATGTCTAACTTAGGGATGGTTAGACCTTGACAGAGGTTAATGAGTGCTTTATTGTTATACGTATGATTTTTTTTGTTTCACGCTGCCTTAATTTGGAATTAATGTTTTGGGGTTTTTGTGTTAATCACGATAACATAAAATGTTTTGCAACATTAAAATTTAAATGTCTAACAATTCTATTAAATCAATACTGCTCTAAAGCACACATACCTTTCAACCTTATTGTTTTGCTTTTTAATAACTTTGCAAAAGTAAGACATGCTAATAAACCCTTTGAAACCCTTCCATGCAGTTTTCTATCTGTTCTGTTTGGTATGGTTCAAACTGGGGATTGCATGTAATTTCTTGGAAGTACACAAAACCATTATTTTGTGGATTTTATATATATTTTTCCAGCCTTTTATGTGCTACCTATCTGTTCAGTCCTTTCAATTGTACGTAATCCTTTTTGTCTATAAAAGTAAGTGTTTTCATGGATATTGGTATGGATTCTCTCTTGATGGAGAGCCACTTTGCTTCTGCTCTGTCCTTCGACCATTTCATATTGTATTTTCTTTTGTTTTATTTAACTTTTACATACTTCTTCATACAAAGTGCACATAATTAAATACTCTTCTCTCAACAGGCAGAAAGTAAGACAGTGGCACCTGATGCTTTCTCCTAGCCAGGATTAATGTGTATGGTCTTGTATTTATTCTTCAAAGTCCTTAACAGAAGATCATTCAGGCAGTAAATGTCATCTTTGAAATGAATCCGCCTCATAAACAACATTGTAATTACACAAGTACTATTATTCTTTTATTTGAAGACTATTAAGTCAAACATTTTTGCATGTTTATAATTTATTATTGTATTACAATTTCTAACAAATACACACATTGTCAGTCCAATATTCTTTGTTAATAAGAAGAGACAATGATAATAATAATAATAATTATATGTTTATTAAGTATAGCACCTCTCATAGAACATGATTCATTCATGTAGTCGCTCGCTAGCTGGCATCCTGGGCATCACTGGGAATCAAAAAAACGCGGCTTTGAGAGCACTTGTTTGCAATTGCGCATTAACGTGATTAACCAGTGATTTAACTTGCAAGCTAGGACCACTGATTCGCTAAACCTGCTTGCTTGCAGTCTGTGTTCCACCACAGTCCCCGACGTTGGTCTCATGATTAATTTTTTTTCTAAAGATAGATTTGATTTTGTAGCGAGTAACGAAGGTTTCAGGGGAAATGTATCGGAGTCAAAGTATCAGTTTTCTTTGCAAAATGTAGTGAAGTAAAAGTGAAAGTCAACAGAAATATAAATAGTAAAGTAAAGTACAGATATAAAAAAAAAAAAACGACTTAAGTACAGTAACGAAGTATTTCTACTTCGTTACTATACACCACTGATTTTAGAGCACAACATAACACGATGCACACATCCACCCAACCCTGCACGAAGGTGCGGCCTGTACAGATAACGTACAGGCCAAGGGCAGGGTCTCTGCAGATACAGACACTGCCACACACTTAGGGGGTCATTAGTGATGATTGAGAGGGATTTATTTTTATACTTTGTTTTTTAAAAGAAAGCTGTACAGTACAAAATACAGGTATTATCATGTAAGAACAGAATCACACTTTTTTTTTGATTAATTAAATGTTCAATTAAAGTTTCAAATTTGACACTACTGTTCTCTCTCCCTTGTCTCTCCTGCCAACGGGTCTTAAAAATTATTTAATACATGACATTACAGTCATTTAGCAGACGCTTTTATCCAAAGCGACTTACCATTCACACACTGATGACAGGCTACCATGCAAGGTGCCACCATCAGACTCTAACTAACATTCATGCAACATCCAGTCCACACCGATGGCAAGCCTTCGGGAGCAACTTGGGGTTAAATGTCTTGCCCAAGGACACATCGACTGCTGAAGCCAGGTATCGAACCACGACCCTCTGATTGGAGAACTACCTTGCTCTTCACTACACCACATGATATACTTCTTCTTTAGTTCATCTTAGTATTTTAGTTTGCATCCTTGTGGATTTTAATAATAGAAATGTGTCTCAAACAAGCAAGCAAATGATATTTTCAATATATTAATACAATAATACTATGTTGTTACATATTTATGCCAGTAGTTTTGTTGTTTCCCTGTAAAACCAAAGAATATATATATTTCTTTGGTAATTACAGTTTGATTTGGATCAGGTGAGTTTTTGTTTGTGTTGAACAGAACATGGACACAAAGCTATTACAATCCTGGCAGCAGTAGGCTGTCCATGCTCTTCCTCTGTCATCGCCATCATCTTCTCTCTTTCTTTTTCTTACAGTCTCCTCATTTAACTGCTTGTGCGTTATTCTCAAGTTTTGACATGATTAAAAAACAACCATGTTGAGATTTTGTGGTAATAGCAAGATCATCCACTTCCCTGTGTCACCACACAGAAACAAACAAGCACCCAAGCAACGACGATAACCAGACGAGCAAATTTGATAATCTTTGCATTGTACAACATTTTTGTCACACCAAAGTCAAATAATTTTTGGTCAGTAAAATGCAAACAAGCCAAATCATAAAAGTATCACTCGAATAGTTACCTTGTCCAGAGGATGCATGTAAGTATCCAAATAAAAATATCAAACAAAGGATTTTTCTTTCCATGATGAGTTACAGGTGCAGACAAGTATTTTGTTAATAAGTGTTTGTCGCAATGTGTGTAGGTTACTCCTCCCAGCTACAGGGAGTGACATGGCATTGGTGACCAAGGATACTTTCATAAAACTTGAGAAACTAGGTATGGCACGATCACACATATACAATTGAAAAAAGAGGACATTTCACATTCTAAGCAAGAGCCAAGATGGGGAATGCTAAGCCAGAGTACATAAGATAAGATAAGATAAGATAAGATAATCCTTTATTAGTCCCGCAGCGGGGAAATTTGCAGACTTACAACAGCAGAGAGGACAGTGCACACAAGAGACATAGTAGAAGAAGACAAGCTAAGAATAAAAAATAAAGAAATAAAAAATAAAAATAAAATAAAACAAGTATTATAAATAAGCAATAAAAAACAGTAGAAAAAAACAAAAAAACAACAATAACTGAAATATTATATTTACAGACAGAGAAAAAAACAACAACTATTTTAACTATTTTAACCTTTCTTAACTATTATTGCACAGTGTAGTGTATTGCACAGGTTATTATTGTCATGTGGTCATGTGGTCTGCTGGGAGCAGAGCTGGTTGTGCAGCCTGACAGCAGCAGGAAGGAAGGACCTGCGGTACCTCTCCTTCACACACCGGGGGTGAAGCAGCCGGTGGCTGAAGGAGCTGCACAGAGCTGCCAGAGTGTCCTGCATGGGGTGGGAGGTATTGTTCATCAGGGATGATAGCTTGGCCATCACCCTCCTGTCTCCCACCACCTCCACCGTATCCAGTGGACACCCCAGCACACTGCTGGCCTTCCTGACAAGCTTGTTCAGTCTCTTCTTGTCAGCTGCTGAGATGCTGCTGCTCCAGCAGACCACTGCATAAAAGATGGCTGATGCCACCACGGAGTTGAAAAAGGTCTTCAGGAGTGCTCCCTGCACTCCAAAAGACCTCAGTCTCCTCAGCAGATAGAGTCTGCTCTGACCCTTTTTATACAGTGCGTTAGTGTGATTAGTCCAGTCCAGTTTATTGTTCAAGTGAACACCCAGGTACTTATAAGATTGCAAACTATTTAAAACTAACACAACATGTGTTACTAGTAACACCAAGGCACCGTGATAACCTGAACTCATGTATGAAAGTGGTAGAGCCTTTATGTCCTTTATTTATTATTTATTTTTTACCGGAAGGACTTTTCTAATTGCATGACATTGTTACTTATATTAAAACACAGTGCTCACACACAAACTTAATATGCATCCATTATTTTTGCTATAATAATAATTAAGTAATAAAGGATAAACATGTAGGGAATTATTCAAATTCAAATACATTCAAATACATAAATGCTAAGTTGTAAGCCAAATACTATTACAGGATTATGCCAAGAAAAGTAACATTTAAAAAGAAATGAGGACTTACAACTGTCAAAGAATATATAATAAACATTACTGATGTATGCAATACTCCACTGAGAAACTGTGTTTTGGAACTGCTTTAGGTAACTACAAATTAAATGGAGGAGAAATGATCAGCATCAACATGAGTGAAATAGTTAAAATGCCATTGCAATTAATGGGCTCTTAACCAAGCCATTACTGGAAACACTCATCAAGGTTGTCAAACAGGTTTCTTATTCATGTGATTAACGTCCTTTCTTCATCTGCTGTCCCTGTTTTTTGTCATTTTAAACTCTATTCTACATTATTACTTTGTTCCACGGTCTCTTTGAATACTGGATTCTAATTGGCGGCAGGGTGTCCATTAATTCCTAAGAAATGGACACCAGCGCTGTATAATAATAATATAAAGATCTTGCTATACTGCTCTAATGGGCAAATTCATTTGTTCATTACTTAATTAAAAACAAATTAATACATTTAAATATTTAATTTCCAACACTTTACACTGCCCTTCTGAACCTGAACTTACTGACTGGAAATTACTGGAAATGTGGAACCTACAGGTGGAAATGACTGGAAATGACTGGAAATGTGGAACCTACATTTGTAGTAGTTTTAGCCACCATTGTGGCTATGGCAGCTCTGGTGGCTGGAACCCGAGGTGGCAATAACAGCCAGAGTTGGGGTGACTGCAGTTGTGGTTGTTATAGACGGTTTTGTGGTGTTTGCAAATGTGGTTTTACTTGCAGTTTTGGTAGTTTTAGTCACAGTGGCTTAAGCTGTGGTGGTCGGAAAAGGAGTCGTGGTAGTGGCAGTTGTGGTGCTCGGAACCAGACTTGTTGTGGCTGCAGTTTTGGATGTTGGAACCTGAAAATGTGGTGGCTGCAGGTTTGATGGTTGGAACTAGAGTTTTGGTTGCTGCTGTTGTTGAAGTTACAGCCTGACTGGCTGTAATTGTGCTGGCTGGAACTAGAGATGTGGTTGCCGAAGTCGTGGTGATTGGAGCTGCAGATGGTTGGTTCCAAATGTGATAATTTGAGCAATAGCTGTGGTAGCTGCAGGTTTGGTAGCCGCAGTTGTCTGGGCTACAGTTTTTGGGGTTGCAGTTTTCAGGCTGTAGTTGTGGGGCCTGCGGTTGTGGTGGTTGGAAACGCAATTGTTGGGGTTTCAGTTGTTGCAGCAGCATCTGTCGGTGATGCAGTTGTGGTTCCTGTAGTTGTTGGGGTATAGTTGTGGTAGCTGCAGTCGTGGTGGTTGTGATTGTTTGGGCCTTAGTTGCGGGGTTCGCAGTTGTAGGTGTTGTAGTTGTTGTAGTTGTCGGGCCTGTAGATGTGGGGGCTGCAGTTGAATAATTAAATACTTCTGTGTGCCAATACTTTAGTACTTTTATTTAAGTAAAAATGAAAACTTTTACTTATAAAACAGTATTGTCACACTGTAGAATTAATGGTTTTCATTAAGTAAAAGATCTGAGTACTTCTTCCTCCATTGGCTCATAAAGGCTGTGTAGGACTAAATTGTGGTAGGATATTTTACTCTTAACCTAATTGCTATAAAATAAGCTACTTTTAAAAACAGTTTTCAATTTAATTTGAATCAAAATTAGAATTTAAAAAATGTATTAATATTTTGCTTCGGCCACTTTGGTTCCTAGGTGGTATCTGTTTCTTCCGACGGTTTCAGTGTAACACACCTTGCGCATGCTCACTCGTCCATGTGTGACAGTAATGGGCGATGCGCGATAAAAGAGTAGTCGAGACTTCGTGGGATTAGAATGATAATCGTGTTTTTGCGTTTTAGGAAACAGAGATACGTGTAAAACTATTGGAATATTGTTTATTACGAAGATAGTTTCAACTCGCTACTATTGTAGCATGACCAACTAGCGTTTGTTTTGGTGGCTAGCTAAACGACGCAGAGCAACGTTGTTTTCTAACTTACATCCTGTAAAGTGTATTTAATGGCCCTTTAACACTACAATCCGAGTTGGCGAATAAATCCATTAAATAGACGTGCCTATTGATGAGAGAAAAGCATGTCTCCTCCGCAGTATAAATAACACGTGTGCTAGTTTTTGCCAAACCATAGCCAACGACACTCAATGGCTGCTGTGTTTGTTTGACTTGTAGAAAAATGTGACTGCAGTCCTATTAACGCAGAATGGACAGAGACTTGTTGAGGCAGTGTCTGACGTATCATGGAGAATCGTTGTTCAACAAACTGAAATGTGAACAAACAGAAAACCCAGACTTCCAAGCTGTGGTGTCTGACCTGTGCAAGGTCTCCTGTGAAAGGTATTTAAGCAATTATGATTTGTTTTAATGAAGGTTTCAGTTTACATGTGAGCTTGGACCAGATCTTTTCAGGCATTTTCTCTTCTGGGTCTCACTTAAGGCTGCAATTAACAATTATTCAGTTATTTTCATTGTGGTCCATAAACTATCTGAAAATAGTGAAAAGTGCACAATTCAATTCAGCCACAGTACCCGTGAGTCCAAGATGACAACTTCAAATGACTTGTTTTGTCTGAACAGCAGTTTAAAACCCCAATGCATTGGTTTAGTTTACCATTATATATAAATCAGAGAAAAGCAGAAAACTTTACAGAATTAATGTTTTTATTAGTAATAGATAGTGTAATAGACTTGTCTTAGGTGTTTGAGATTTGACGCCCCTCATTATTGGTTGTTGCAGCCTTTGGCTCTAGAAAAAAAGATGTTCTTTCATATTGTGGATGTAATGCCTAATGAGGGTCCAGAGTGTTGTAACTCATCACTGTAAGAGTGCGGGAATTCAGCTGTTTGTTTTGCCTAAATTCCTCTTCCTATGCACCCGTTTGCCAGGCGTGCTACACAACCCTTAGTTTGACAAAAGGTTATTCTCCTCAGAGCCTCGCTGAACATGTGTGTTTTTTGTGCAGCAAGAGTGATGGTCAGGACAGCCCCCTTGTGGAGCAGTTCATTGCCCGGAAGGCTGACATCCTGTTCTGTCCAGCATGGAAGACCACCAACCATCAAGAAGAGGAACATGAGGAGGAGGATGATGCTGCAGGTGTGTGTTGGTTTGACCAAATCTCTCAGGCCTGGTTCACACTAAGTTGTCAGATATTACCTAATTTTGTAAAGGTCTCTGTCCACACTAAAACACTCAATCAATAGCAAAATAGCTAAATCACTTTGCCTTTGTCCTCTTTTCAATTCCAAACAACAACAAAAACTTAGCATTTTGGCCGACATCTTTGAGGCTGAGCTTTCAGCTTGTTGTACATAATATTTTCTTTCTGTGTCAGAAAAAACGGCGTTAGTGTATGTAACATGACTAAACAGAAGGCGTAGCGTGAGCAGCACATTAGCAGAGCAGAAGCTTCAGTAGTCCGTCTGTGTCTACACAGGATACATTAAGTATTGAATGGGCGGCCTGTGTTGACAGCTGGATTGATTAAAATAGAGGGTTGTTGCTCATAATTGTTAACCAGATAGTCATTGCAAAGCAATTTCACTGAAGTGCTGATCAAATCACTAATTTATGATTTCCACACCATCTGATAAATGAAAACGGGATACACATTACATCGTCATGGCAACAGCTGTGATGTGTCTATCATGACCCATAAAATGGGGTTATAAACAATGAGAAGTTCTCTCTCTGAACTATTACACAGCCCCCAGTTGTGACTGGGCAGACTTATGTCATCGAGTAGCATAAGCTCAGTTTTCCCCATACACACTAAAATGCTGAACTGGCATCTAACATTTATCCACTCTGTCGAGAGTTTTGGAAAGTCTCCATTTTTGGGTGAGAAAAATGCCAGCTTGGTGAATATGGAGGGCCAAAACAGAGATGAAAATATGTTTTTAAATCTAACTGGCTTAATGTGGATATACTCTAATATAGAGAAACCTATATTCATATGCAACATGTTTGATTCCATTTTCTTTTACTTTCCCAGAGCCATATGCCATTATGCCACCAATGGAGTTATTCATGGAGGTGTCTTATGAAGAAAGAAAAACCATGCTGTACAGGGACTTGGAAAGAGGAGACATCTTGGTGGGGAGGATCAACAACATTAGAGAATACGGCTTCTTCCTCACTCTGCTTTGCACGGCCGGTGGACTGAAGAGAGACATAGAGGACCTAGAGTTGTCGGTATGTCAACAAGCAAAATCAATTGAATGCACTTGAGCCATGTCATAAACCTGGTAACAGATCGAAACCAATCAGTCAACCATTGTAGATGCAGACGACTTTGATTGTCACTTGTCCAGCTAAACCGCTACTAATGCTGAATGACTGCCAGTGGGAGTAAACAATGGGACTCTCAGTGCACCGCACAAGTTGAGGTCTTAGATCATGACACATGCAATTTGTGTAACTATTGTTAACCTAGTAAATTGTGTAACTACCCACCTGGTGGAATTTCCTTTCCTTTCTACCTACAGGCTCTTTGTCATGTCAGAGAAATTCCCTCCAGTGGCAGCCATGATGATCCTCTGTCCTACTTCCAGATCGGGGACTTCATCAGAGGTTAGTGTCTTAGTTGCTTTGTTTTTTAACCACCCACCTCTCTGCAGTCTCTTTTTCTGACAGCCAGACCATCGGCGTGTTTTACCTAAAGCTGTTACAAGGCTTTAATTCATTTGACTCATACAGGTTTGGGGAAATGGGCTTGATGACAGTAAACTGGAAAAAGGCTCCTCCAACAAACAAAACAACGGTTGCAGAAGTTATACCTGGCTCAATATTTGCTGTGACACAGTGTTATTTTATGTGACAGTTCAGTGCATTTATCAAATGAAATGACGGAGGATAAAATGATCGCCATTGTGATAACTTAATAATTGTTAAGTCCTTCATAAAAGTATTATATACCACTGTTATATAGAGCTACAGGTAAGGTAGAGATTGTTCCAGGAACAATCTATATTTTGCGTCAATTGAATCTTTAGAGTGAGTATTCTGGGGAAATATTATATCATAAGTACGAGGAAGTAATCAGGAATTGTATAACTTCACTTAAAGCACCCAATGACCACTTAGTTAGTTACTTATTATCACATTGTAATACATCATAACAGTGATAATAATGCATTATAAAAAAAACTATGATACACTATGATCCTTGCAAAAAATGTATGCAATTATGAACTATTATGATACTTATAAGTTATTATGAAATGCTTTATGATGCTTTATGAATATGGTTGTTATAAATCATTATGAATATTTGATATATATGAGTATTCATATCTATCACTATGCAGTTTTATGAGCAGATTATAAAGCATTATAAGTATATTTATAATGCATTATAGACATGGGCGTCAGAGAAAGTGTGAAATATTTGTCAAATCTTCTGAGTTCTTAACTTTCTTGTTCTGTAGCTGCGGTGAAAGATATTGACCGCTACCAGGAGAAAATCACAGTCTCCCTCCAACAGGCCTCTCTTAATCCCAACTTGGAGCACATCAAACTGGGTGTCGTTCCTCGAGAGGAGCTGCCCATACACTACAGGTAAATACACAACATGATATGACAAAATACTATAAAATATACAACACTTAACTTAGAAAAACTATCACTAATAATAAAATAAAAAAGAATAAAAAACGAATTAAATGATGCCTGAAATGGTTGTTTTGTGAGTAACACTCAAGTTATTTTTACTGAACACTTGAACATGTAACACTGAACATGTTACATTTGTATCATTATGAAGTGATATAGGATGAAGATGAATTAAAAAAGTATCGTATCAAACTGGTAAATCTGTTTGAAACAAAATTTACCTAACTTGTCTGTTGTTGCTCTTCATTATTTAACACAGATCAACTGTGATCAACCTCCGTTGCACCAGACAAGCTCAGAGACGGAGAAGGCTGCTCCATGTTCACTCATGGAGAGCTTCAAAGTGCTAACAGAGGATTTATTTCAGAGTCTGTCCAAGGACTGTTGTTGTCCTCCATGTTGTTCTCCATTACGCTTGGCTGTCAGCAAGAGACACAAAAAATGACACTTTAAATGTCTGATTTGAGCGGCCAGAGTGTCTGAAAACACACTTTTAGAAATCCAATTGGAATCGGGTTTCAAATCAGTTACAAATGGGGTTTGGACCCAATTTGCAAAAATGTTTTTGCTGTCCAGACTTTCTAGAAATGAATCTAGAAACAGTCTAGTTAATGGATAAATCTGGATATGCCAAAAAACGGATTAGGGCTGGCAGTCTGAACAAGGCCGAAGTGTTCAGTTTTAGCATGCGACATTAACTCTTCTCGCCTCCTTTCCACTTTTCTTAGTCGTAGCGTTCATGCAGCCGCTGACTCCAGTGCGACGTATGAATGCATACTGAGGGGCTGTCATGGCTACCACAACCCCTCTGTAGTGGCCTACCTGCTGGAAAAGGTGGGAGTTAGTGACACCCACCCACCATCAATGATGAGAGGACTACAAAGGTAATGAACGGGTCAACTTTCTTATTTTTAGACTCAAGATTTATTAACATCTGGTCTCTTTGTCTTACTTTTTTGAAAATAACAACTCAAAAAGTAGCAGTTATCAAATTAATGTTGCTTCTCTCTAATTACCAACTGTCAAGGCAAGTTACATAATGTGCAGAGAATTGTAAGTTAGTAATTGTGGATATGCCTAAGTCCTAAAAACTGCAAGAAATATTAGGTAATTGACAAAAACCTGTGTAATTTAAAAAAATTTTTTATGTATGTCTGCAACTAATTATAAAAAATTTGAATTGTGGCACTTTCAAAGCGAGTGACAGGAATAAATAGAAGCAGGACGCCTGACCAAAGTTCAACTTAAAATATTGTGTTTTTTATTAAGAAGGAATATATCATCAAAAACAACTCTTGAGTATTTACATGACTTTTCTGCCAAAATTAAAAGGATTAGCCTTCAGGGTAGGCTGGTAAATAGTGGTACCCTTTAGGAAAAAGAAGCCTACAATGGTGAGAGACGACCGCTTTTGGGGTCAAACGAGTTCTTACCTGTGCCTCTTTTCTCCGCAGTAAACTTTTTCAAGAGGAAGATTTTGCCTCTGCAATCAGGAAGAAACAGTCTGCATCATGGGCTCTGAAGTGGTAATGATAAAATATTCTATAATAATCATCACGGTACAAAGTGAACAACATCCCCTTTTATGTAATCTTATTCCCTCTAGCTTCGTCTGACTTGATAACCCCATTTCCTGTTCCGTGTCTGTGTTTGTTGTTGCAGTGTTCGTGCAGGTGTGGGCCACTTCAAACATGGTCGTCATGTGGAAGCCATGAACGAATACAACAAAGCCTTGGATATCGACACTAATAATGTAGAAGCACTGGTGGCTCGTGGAGCTCTGTGAGTGGATTTCTTATTTTATGTCCTGCAGTCTGCTTTGGATGTATAACACTGCATATCCCTGGGTTTGTGTCACAATTTCCAGTAACTTCTTTACTGTGTTACATGGGGCCCATTCCGCCAAAGTTTTTGAATCATTAGACATTTATGCGCTGTATACCTATTTTTGAGTTTCACAAGCTATCTACTCTATTTATTCTGGTGAATGTTTTAAAAAGTTGCAGTTGTTTTTAATGAGAAATGATTGATGTCATTTTTTTCTAAACCGTATATGATTGACGAAGAGTATGCATCAATTCATTTGGAAGAAAATATTAAGATCAACATTTCAGATTT
This sequence comes from Anoplopoma fimbria, assembly GCF_027596085.1. NCBI lineage: Eukaryota > Metazoa > Chordata > Actinopteri > Perciformes > Anoplopomatidae > Anoplopoma > Anoplopoma fimbria. Next base: position 9,016,520 of record NC_072456.1, read on the forward strand.
CATACTCGTCCCTGTCACAATTTCACTTGGTGCCGAAGGTAACAGAAAGGGAACTAATTCATTAACTACATAACAGATAAATGACGCAGAAAATGGCCATGATGTTTAAATGTCCTTGTATATATTTACATAATTGTCTGTTTTACACATTAAAACTGCAACTTAGACTTTATAATCCCTCTGTTTGCATTGGTGTTGTGTTCAAAACTCTAGTTAGTGATACCAAAAAACCAAGTTTAAGTCTTAAAAAAGAAAATGAAAATAAATCCTTTTCAGAACATTATTGTATCTCAGTTGTAAACGTCCCTGTGGATAAAATGATTGAATTCTCTTTTTTAGCTGTTTTTTTTCTTACTGTTTGTTTCCTTCATTGGATGTTTTCAGGTATGCTAACAAAGGCAGCATCATGAAGGCTATAACAGACTTTGAACTGGCTCTGGAGGGCTGTCCAGATCATCGCAACGCCAAGAAGTACCTCTGCCAGACGCTGGTGGAGAGAGGAAAACAGTAAGCGGCGCTACCTTTGGTTTGATAATAGTACAGAGGCGTAAGAAATAATAGCAATCAAGCAGAATAAATGTATTCATCTGTTCTGGTTGTTTAGGTGAATAAAAAAAAAAAAACATACTGACATTACTAATACAATGTCTCCAGAATGAAGGGTGCTGTTGTGCTCCTGCCGTTTCTTGCCTCAGTGCTGCAGGCAAAAGCAGCAATTTCAACATTACTTGTGTGAGGAGGGATCTTTGCAAAATGCAAAAAAGCTGTTTTGTCGAGAAGCAAGGCAGATGGTTATCAATAGTAGCTTTAGGTTAAATACTTTGACTCTAGCTGAGCTGTCAGGCAGTGCTGACTCTCAGTCTGTCCAACAAGCTCCACCAATTCATTACTTTATGTAAGTTGAGTTCATAAAAGGGCAAGTTTAGTGTTAGTTCAAGAACCTGTCTTGCTTGTTTTTTTCTCTGAGTAGTTGTCACGGTCTAGTTAATCCAAAGTGATTAACCATGATTGACCTTGTAAGTAATCATTATCATGCTTCTCCTTCTGCCTACATGTGGGGTTGAAGAGGCGTCACCAACAGTTAAACAGCACATAAGAGACAACGTCTTCTCTGCTGCCTCTAAATACATGTACATTTTTTGTCATGTAAATTTTCTTCCTGTATATTTAGGAAACAGTGCAATCCTTCTGTGCTTCGTCAACATTGAATAAATAGAATATCAGAAATGCTGTTTAGGAGCAAATTAGTGAGAATCAACTGGTCTGGCTTGTTACTGTAATCAAAAACAGACTAATATAGAAATCGTAATGATAACGAGAAATTTGTTATTAATTGTTTCTGCGTAATATCTTTAACCTTATTTACTCAGAGGTGTGTGTGTGTGTGCGTGTGCGTGTGTGTAGGCTTGAGGAACAGGAAAAACTAGTAACAGCGGAGGGATTGTACAGGAGAGCTCTATCTCTGGATGACTCAAACCTTGAGGCGAAGGAGGCGCTGCACAAGATCACAGACGCTATACAGGTGAGCGGGCCACCACACACACACACACACACACACACACACACACACACACACACACACACACACACACACACACACACAACCCAGGGGTTGGGGAAAAGTTGGCGGGTATGCACTGTATGTACTTAACTATTATATAACTCGCCAACATTAATGGCCATATCGAAGCTTTGTGAAGTCTACAAATCAATGAAGTTTGATATGAAAAAATACTAAACAAATGAACAAATGCATAAAAGAGATGTTTGTGAGGATGTTTCATCCAGTATTAATAAAGAAACTTAAATCTACATTTGTATATTAACAAAAGATCACATTACTACTTAACCACAGAGAATTATCGGCAACTCTGCTCTACAGAACGTTTTAGCGTCTTTCAGCTCACTGTTTGGGGTTTCTGTTTCGGTTGAGTCCCACCACGCTCATCAGTGGTGTTTTCAGCTGCACAGGCAGCTTTCAAAATCCAAATGTAGACTACTGGCCCAGCACAAAATGACACATAAAATTCACGACTAGCTGGTGAACATAGTGAAGTAATTAGCAACTAAAGAGACAGATACTACTAAAAAGTTCACCATATCAACCTAAAAGGTGATGTTATAAGGTGTTAAAACGTGCTTAAACACGTACATGTTCCCGACACTGTTTTGTTTGTAATACTGATGAAGTGTTTTGGTGTGTGTGTGTGTGTGTCTGCGACCCTGGGACTCTGCCCTTTGACCCTCTGACTGCCATGGTCCTGTCACCTGCCTTGCCGGTGTGAAAATAAATAAACGGCACAATGGACAACGACTCCTTCTCTGGACACTTGTGTGTGCCGTGTCCCTGGTCCAAATACGGTAACGTTGAAATCTTCTCTGTCTCAATGGGGAACAAATGCTGTTTGTTTTCTCTGCACATCTCTGCCTGTACCTCTGTCCATCCATCTATTTCTCTGCCAACTACCGTTCTCTTGGATCACTCCACTTTTTTTTCTGTGGTAAATATGTGACTCTCTGTATATTTCTCGATCATTCTGTCATCTGCTGTGTGATCGTTAACGTTCTTCTGTCCTTCTTAAACCTTTGACTTACCTTCTCCTCCTCATGCTTTTTTACTCCAACACGAATGACTGAATAAATACATGAATGAATGGCTGAATACTGATCAATTCCGGGGTCTCCGTTGCATGTCTTGGGGCACGGCGTGTTTGATTGTGTCTCTTTGGACTTTTGCCTGCCATTGTCGTGTCTTGCTTTGCCCGGCGACCATAAAGAAATCGATTCGCCTGCGAGAAGAAGCGCTGGCTAAGGAGCAGGACAAAGCTACGAGCAGCCAGATCAGTGCTGAGAAATTGCGTAAGATCTTAAAAGAGGAGAAGAGGTGAGTTGACTCTGATCTTTTGAAAGTGTGGCAGGTAAATATACTGCAGAGGAAGCCATGCAAGTCATTTCATAACTTAAAATCATCAGTTGTTTAATGGGAATAAAATGTCAAGTGAATGGATTTTTTTTTTTTTACAGGATGAAGAAAAAACGGAAGAGATCTTCCTCTTCGTCATCCGCTACTTCCTCCAGGAACTCCTCTCCATCTTCATCGTCTTCCTCCTCTCGCAGGAGATCCAAAAAGAAGAAAAAGAAGAGGAGGAGGTCTGAGCGGGGAAGTAAGCGCCATCGCAGGATCTCCTCCCGGGAGAGCAGGAGGAGCGAGGAGGGTAAGAGCGACAAAGACAGGAAGGTGAAAGAGGAGGACGAGGTGGAGTGGTATCCCGCTCCCCCCAACATCTCCGCCACCTTTCTCAACCAGAAGGGAGGCCCGGGTTTTGGAGAGAGGGATGAGGAGGAGGTAACGGTGAGGGATGTTGACGATAGACGTATCTCTCAACTGTACTCCTTGTCTGCAGCCTCAGAGGATGAAGAGTCTGACTCCTCATGCAGAGAAAGGAAGAGAAGGGACAGAGAAGAGAGCAGGAAAAAGATAATGAAAAACAGTCTGAGCAGAAGCCCAGATAGAGAAGAGAGGGGGAGTAGGAGTACAGAGAGTAGGGATAAGAGCAGGGAGGATAACAGGAAAGACAGGAGAGACAGTGACTCCAAGAGGATAAGTAGCCTGGACGAGAACAGGAAGCGAAAAGTATCCTGCTCGTCTGCGGAGTCTGAGTATTCGAGGAAATCCAGTTTCAAATCTGAATATTTGGGGAACTCTGGTTCTGCTTCTAAACATGTAGAGAGTAGGATGAGACATGACTCTTCCAAGAGGAACTCCTTCGATGGCGGAAGGTATGAGAGCAGAGGGCGGGAGGAAATTCAAGAGATGGAAGAGGCAACCAGAGAGAAGGACAATAGAAAGGGGAAAGTAGTGGAGGACAGCAGCAGGTCAGATGCAGGAAACGGTAAAATATCAGAAGGTGCTGGAAATCACAACAAGCAGAGTAGTTTGACCTCAGTGCCAGGAGGAAGCGCTAAAAAAGAGCTCCCATCTAACCTGTTAGATATTTTTAATCAGATTGCCCAGTTTCAGAAGGAGAAAGGAGTCGGGCCAAAATAATAACTCTGAAACCAAAAGTCCAAAAGGTGCCCAAATACTAGTGAAACAAGACTGTGAAATATGGTTTAAAATCGTTTGAACCATGAGAGCGTTCATTCTGGACTCTGTATCAAGCTGATTGAATGTTCCCAGTTGTTGTACCTTTTATTGTTAGAAAATAAATGCCATTATACTTTGAAATGTCTTAGTTCTTGTAGTAGATTTAAGGCCTGTGAGCAACTGTTCACAATGTGTTCACAATGTGTTCACAATGTGTTAAAATGTTCACCTGAATTGGTTGAAGCTATAATTTAAGTAAAAACTTTCCTAAATGATGTGATTACATGGTATGATTGTAACTGGTGATTTTTAGTGTATTTCAAGCAAAGAACATTTTAAAAAATCTACATCAATGATGCAGCTATTATATAATTATTCATTATTGCTTCACATGTGCTCATTTCCCCATTTAGATGTTTTTTTGTGTGGAAATTTTGACAAGTTATAACATTGTTCAGCACATCTGAAGTCACATCAGTTGCTCCAGGCTTTAATATCTATTTTGTGTTCATGTTAAGTTGCGACTTATCTGTTAAAGATGATACTGCCTTATGTTTACTGCCTTGTGCCATTTTGTGCATTCTCTCTGTGGCTCGTTGAATCCCAAACAACCTGACTGTTAGTACTGCAGTACTTTTTCAAGCTTCACACAATGCAGATGTTCCAGCTGTATCCCAACACATTTTTTCTCTGTAGTAAAACAAACTCTGTTGAATCAATAAAGCCTTTAAAATGTCAAAACTACATGCCGTGTCACTGAAGTCCAAGCTATAGCGAGGAGAGACTGCGGCGCAGATTAAAAATACCGCTGTGTGTGTGTGTGTGTGTGGTGTGTGTGCGTGCGAGACCCTGTGACCCTGTAACTAATGCAACTAAATGGAATTCAGCCATCATACATTTTCTTTTTGACATATGCTCTTTTTACTATATACCAGTCTGAATATCATTATTACATACTATTTACATCTCTTATTTCCACCATACGTTTCATTCAAATATTTACTTATTTTTATGATTCTAATGTGTGTATTATCTTGTGTTTAAAGAGCTAATACCAGGTAATGTCTAAGTTAATATAAAACCATCTGTGTTACTATAGCTTGTGCTAAGTACAGGAGGCTGCAGTGAAATGATATTCAAAATGAAACGTCTGTTTGAGGTGCTGCTCCGGCTTTGGAGAGATTTTACAAACAGAGTTATTTTCTACCTCACAAGACCAAAACACAAGTAAAGACACAGAGGACAGCACACAATGTGAAATGAACATTGGGTGAGAGTCAAAAAGAAAGAATCAATTTTAACTTGACGTCTGCAAAGACTTTGCATATTCAAGGCCACAGTCCATGATGATGTAAATGCAACGGTGCAGAAAACCTCCAGTCAAACGTTTTGGTGGAAATATTTAGCTGTGGGGCTGTTTTAAGTGGCTTGCACAGCATCAGCTCCACACCTGCTAGAGAGAGAAATACCACTTTATTTTGCAGAGGCATGCTACCCCTTCTGGCTCAGTAATATGTGTCAAAGAGGATTCATTTTCCAGCAGGATATTGATCCTAAACATGCATGGAAGCTACTGTATACCAGGCCTGTTTGAAGTCCAAGGAAGGGCAAGCGCTGCTGCCTTATGTGGCTCTCCTTCCAGACCTAAAGTTTACTGACAAAAAGTGGAAAAAGTCCAAAAGTGGAAAGAGGAAACACACAGCAACTTCACATGACACTGATCTGGGATCCTGTCAAAGGGTTGTTTCACTCATGACAAAATCAGTACGTTGTCACACGTAGTATCCTCCATGCATGTAGTTATGGTTTTATTTGTGCTTGTTGGAGATGTAACACTGTTTTAATCTATTGTACCACTGTTTATATGAAATATTATTTTGATAAGAGGTAGTTCATAGTCTGTTATTTTGAGCCATGTTAGGGAAAGCTCCAGCTCGTGTAAGTAAGAAGACCTTGAGAGGAGAGTTCTTTGTTTTTGTTTTCTTGTGATTTTGGTGAGCTGACCCTGAGTAGGGCCGGAAGAATGTTGAAGATATTATGAAGGCAGAAGCCAAACATTAGGAAATGTTCACCTTTTGTTAAATATTAACATACTGTTCTTACTAAATATAGATTTCGTCTTAACATGTTTTAGCCTTTATTGATCTCCAGAGGGGAAGTGTTGCATTACAACAGTGTACAATAGAGTAATAAAGCACAGAATATGACAAATAAATATAGTATGACCATAGTGAAGTATAATATATAATGAATGATAAAAGTGCTACTACTAATCATAAATATAGTATATTATATGATAAAATATAAAACATTTTTGCATATTGCATCACCAATAAAAAAAAAAGAAAGAAAAAGAAAGCCACCATCAGCAAATACTTTTTTTTGCCCTTTCTATTCATATTTTGAATAAACTGCTGACCTTTCACACTTGAAAGCAGGGAATAAACTGGTGTTACTAATAAACAAAGCCTTTATTCCATTGAAGTGGAAGGGAATAGAGCAGCGCCCCATTTTGCACCTAAGTGTGACAAATAGGGTCGCTTCTTTTGTAAAATGGTAAAAGTTGAGTTTCTGACAGTGGAGTTTTGTAGCCGTCTGTATATTTCCATTATGTATGATCACTCGTCATGTTATTTTTGTTCATATTGAAGCAACGATGGCCTAAACACATCAGGTTGTCTTTCATCCCTCAACTAAGCAAATTAAAGCCAAAGTGGCATTATATCTTATTAGCCCTTTAAGCTACTTGGTGTCACATATTTGATTAAATAACTGGACACACACACACACACACAAGTGGTTGTGCGATCAGCCGTGCATCGCCCCGTGCCAAAGTAGCTTACTTCAGGCTTAGCTGCCAACCTCTCGCTTTCCTCTTCCATACTGGTTCCATCATCAGCGTTGCAGCCGAGGGGCTACAGTCTATCTTGTTAGGGCAGATTAAGCACTAATATACAGGCAGTAAGGAAACCCCTTCATCTAATACTGTACACACTGACTCCTGATCCTGTGCTTTCTGTCTCAGACGCCTGACATCTTAATCTTTATAAATACTGACTACAGGAGATCCTGCAGTCGTTCATCTGGCCTCACTGAGTGCTCACTCCGTGGGTCATCATTAGTCCTATAAAGAGCCACTGTGGGAGTTTTTGGTCCTGAGCAAGACGCATCACTGAGCACATGGATTATTCTGATGCCATTATGCGTCCTAAAAATGACTGGTATAAGGATTGCAGTCTGAGTTTCAATTACAGTTGTGAAACACTGGACACAAAAAAACAAAACATACAGTACAGTGAAATCCGATGACATATCATAATGGCAATAATGTTTTGTTCATTCATTTTTTTCATTTACAAAAATTCTAATGGCTTATCTCTCTCCTCACCCGCAAACCTCGACCAATTAAATGTCACAGAGTATATGTAGATATAAGAAACAAGAACTTTGCATTTGACGCTTGACAAAAATATTTTAAGTCTGATGTTAATCCTTTGTTAAGACGTCTATGGAACCAGACCAAAAGCAGAAACATACTCTATGTAACCTAATTCACAACAAATGTAGCTTTAGTAACAAAAAAAAATGTTTATTCACTGGTATCACTGGAACTGTTACCAAAAGGGGGCTAATGAAAAATGTATATTCTTTCTGTATTTGTTTATTTCTGGTTAGTGAATTATAGTTGAAAAAAATGCAGTTCTAGCTCTTTATATTCAGAGGCCTCTTAAACCAGTTTTAACATCATTATTCATTAGTGGTCTTGGAACGTGCCACTAGAGATTTATGTTGACGTTGTAGTTAGAATCTGAGCTTTCCACAGCAAACATGTCCTTTAGAGACACACTGACTCACCTGCTCCTAGACAAATCAGCCTCTTTTTACCCATGGGTGAGCACTTTAAAATTCCAACTGGCATAATATAAGAAACAAATTCAGATGGATAAGATCTGCAGTTCCTCAGTTCTCCACTGGATGGCAGTGGTACACTGTGTCTGTGGGCAACAACTGGATTTTGGGAAATGGAACAGATCACATTAGTCATCTCCACATCCATACTGATGGAGCTGTCTGCCTTTGTTTTAGTAAGAAAGTGCATTTAAAATGGATTTATTTTTCAATCCATCTTTGAGTGAATCTCAAACAGACATTCTGGTTCATTATAGCTGTTTAAAAAAAGATGCGGCCTTTGTGGTTTTTAATAGCAGTGGTGCTGCTAGACAGGCTGGGACCCTGAAACATATGTCACTTGTGACCCTTAATCAGAAATATATTAATACGATTTTTTTAGTCTTTGTTATATTGCCCGGCCCCCTTATTCATGTTAAATTTCATCTCCGGTCAAAAACATCATACCTCATAATATTTGTTTGGGTAACTCTTGGTTGCAACAAAAACTGCAAATTCTAGGGATTAAGTGTTTTTGATTTTGATTGTATTACCTAAACAATAACAGGAAAACTGAAATAAACTGTCAATCTATTACAAATTAAACATAATAATGAAAATAAAATTAGGAATTTTAAAACAAAACCAAAAAAAATGAAATTGTTCAAATTTTGTGTACGGCAAATGTACCAAGGAAGACAAGGAAAGAACCAAATGAGAGGTAGAAAGAAATAAGAAGAAAATCCACTAAGGCTTAAACAATTTACTTTTGTCTTGCTGAATAAATTAATTGTTTTTCAGTAAAATACTACCAATGCCCAGTTTTGTTTATCATATTTATCATATCAGAGAAAGGAAACCATAAAATAATCCCATTTGAGAGGCTAGAACCAATGGTGAAAATACACAAAACCGAACAGTGATAGGTAGAAAGCTATGAGTAATGACGAATGTGTTTCTTATATATGATATTACTATAAAGTAAATTATGAAGATCTAGTGAAGACCAACTTAACTATTTTTAATGTGAAGTGTCCTTTTTTTTTGCCTCATGAGTGAGGACACCATTGTGTTAACCACTCTATCACTAATCCTTTGAATAACACATCTTCCAACCTGGTCTCTCCCGCAACCAGTTAAAAAACGATGTTTAGTCAATACCCCTCTGTGTCTGATACTGATGCATCGTGCTTTTAACTAACTCCAATTTAAACCCACCAGCATCATCATAAAACATTCAGAGCAACTGCTTAGTATAAAGATTGAGACAGTCCACACAGGGTGGGTGGGTGAAACAAACACAGGACTGCGACCCAGCAGACCGCTGTTGGTGTCCTGTACAAAACTTAAAGTAAAGGTTGACATTTTCTTACGTCAGTCGTTAGTGTCATTAGTCACATGAGTTGCTAGCCAGGTGACCTGTTGGTCACTCTATATTCAACTGAGTCGTAAATCACTCAGTAGTTATGCTAGTCGTTAGTGTCGTTAGTCACGGGAGTTGCTAGTCAGGTGACCCCCTTTGTCACTCTGTATTAACGTGAGTTGTAAATCACTTGGTAGTTATGCAAATAGTAAGTGTAGTTAATCACGTAAATCGTAAATCACTCCGTAGTTACGAAAATCGTTGGTGTAGTTAGTCGCGTAAGTCGTAAATCACTCTGTAGTTGCGCAAATGGTTGGTGTAGTTGGTCACGTGAGTCGTTAGTGAGCCTAAACCTTACTTCCTGTGAGGATTAAAGTTGATTTTAAAATGTCAGCATACATGTAACTAGTGGAAACTGACAGGCCGTCCTTTGCAGATGGGTAACCGATGCCGAACGGTAAACCAGAGAGTCATGGTTTGAATCTTAGGGCCACTGAGCGTCAGTATTTGACGAGTTGGGAGTGAGAATGTGTTGCATGTTCATGTCTACTGTTTTTCAGGCACAGAGACATCTCATCAATGTCCTTTTCTGCAGACCTGAAGGACTTCATTTCTTTGGGGGGTTAAGTCCTGATCCTGCTCTGTTGCAATAAGCTGAGAGTGAAAAAAGTGGTATAGAAAGAAAAATAAGAGGGAGAGCAGTGTGACCGGTGGAGGGAAAAGAATAAGAAGACCTTTAGTCCTTGAAGGTGTGGGTCTCTCCTCTGGTCAGCGGCAGCAGCTGTCCTGCTTGACCGACTCTGATGAAGCTGCAGATTCTCGCCTTCATGAATCATCCCACTCCATTCTCCTCCTCTGCTCCCACCTGGACTCCTTTTCACAAAGAGAGGGGATTCCTCCTCTTAGGCCTCTTTCTTCAGCACTGAGGCAATCAGACTGTTGAACACGCAGAAGGAGATGAGACATTTTAAATTAGTGTTAGGAGAGGGGGAGAGAGGGGGAGAAGGGGGAAAATGACATTTTTCATTTTCTACAATAAAAGGTACTACATTGAATTCTCGGAGCATGACAATACGGAGGAGTAAGTAATGGAATAGGAGCAGACGTGGTGTCTGTGTGTTAGTGGATAATGAGGAATTTAAACATGTACGGTCCTCTGCTGCCATTCAATCAGACTCTTTCCCCGTCGATGTCACTGGCCCTCGTCTCAGCGCTGTCACAATACTGCTCAGAGACTCAAACTTCTTATTTTTCTGTCGTCATCCAGAACTGGTCCTAAAGCAGTTTTGGGCATTACCCAATCAAGCAAAATGAACCCTTTCAATATCCTGCTAACCCACTCGACCGCAGTCTTTATTCAGACAGCTTTGAATTTTACAGCACGATTAAAAGGGCACGATTAGCAACCAGGCACAGGTTGACCATCAAGGACATCCAAAGTTCACATATTGATCAGCATATTGGCCGTAATGTCATACAATATTGTTTCTGGAAAAATGTTTTCAGCCTTAATGTTGCCAAGCTTTAAAAGGTTTGGTTTAAGTGCATTTATCTATGTCTAAATCCGAGCAACATGTCTTCCTATAGCACAGTTTCTTCAACAGTGTAGCCCAAATGCTTTACAGACATTATTAAAACAGGTAAAACACCAGTAAGAGAAACAAGATAACCAGCCATCATTCCGCCAACGGATACTGGATCAAGGTTGGAGTTAAATAGCAGTTTATCAATTCCAGTACCGAATCTGCTTAATGAATTTTAATCTTTTTCTTTGATTTGATTTGTTTGATCATTCTTATTGCTCCTTTGTAGTCTGTGTGATGGATTCACTTTAGTTGAGTACACGTTTCCACTTACCTTCACATCTATAATATGCTCAAAGTACCTTATAATTGCCATAATGTTAGTCAGTCATGTCATTACATTAACTACGAGTTTTTTTAGGAGAATTTATGTGTTTTTAGGGATGGGTGATAATTCAAAACGATTATTTATTGTCTTTCAATGAAATCATATTCTGATGAAATCACAAACCGAGATATCCTGATACACAATTCATCTTAATTGATAATAACAACCACATACTAACTCAAATTTCTCAGAAAATCTGATCAAATTCAGTTATATAAAGCTATTGCAATAATCTGATCACTCAGTATTTGTAAGCAAGTGTATAGCTGGAAATATATATATATATATATTTCTCTATAGTTTAACATATATTGAAATGACCCCTATGTGGTTTATAATTAGGCTACACATGGCCGTAGCTACGAGAGAAAATACTACGGTCCTCTGTACTTATTAAGGACATTTTGGGGATTGTTAACAGCCTGAGGAGCCGTTTACAATCTACACTTACCACACAAATACACTTGGTTTGACTTTAAGGCAGATTCATAGACTTTTCATAGTCGATTAAATTTGTCAGTTTAAGGCCAAAACATGAATTACAACAAAGGTGATTGTTCATATTTCTTCACTAACACTGTGTTCTTGACATTGTGGGGAAGGCATAAAGTAGCCTTTTTTTCATCTTGTAAGGAAAAGAAAGTTTGCAGAATAAATATTTTTGAATTCATATACAAAAGATGAAAAATCAGTCCTTTTCTGCTGGCCAGTCAAAGTTCTCATAGTGAGGTGGGGGTTTGCACTACATGGGTCTCTGGACTCTCAGCCACGGTATTTCTAAAATCCCGGCTACTGCCGTGTAACTACACCCAAAATATGTATTTATGTCCATACATGTTTCATCTTCCCTTTGTGGATTTAGATCCTTAAATCTGGTCTTGAAATACATCACTAATGTTAAATAAACTAGAGAGTAAAATACTAATCCTGACATACCAGTTTACATAGATAAAATAGGCTGCTGTATGTGTATAAACATTTATTATTCCTTCTTAAACTATATGCTGCAGGCATCAAATGGTGAAGTGTGCCAACACAATTGCATAGGGTTTTTATTCAGTCATCAGTCTCCGTAATAATAATAACCATAGTATTTGTAAACTGTAGTATATCATTTAGAAACATTATGTAGTGACATCATCACAAAGCGCCATAGTAATTTCATCTTTCAGCTCATGGGCGTAAAGAAAATCTGTCAAGCACAGGAGAGAAGGATTCTTTACCGTTCCATCTATAAACACTGTTTTGACATAATTGCTGCTCTGAGAGTGCATGAAGTGGAGAGTGAACCTCATTTATTAGAGTCTTAACACCCCCCAGAGGTCGTTTTTCCCCCAGCAAGCAGTCATTAGAAAGCACACACACAGCGGGAAGCCCCAAGACAATATGCAAACAAGTCCACACATCATTGTTCAGTGTATCCCCTGAATTATTTCTCACAGCCTAATGGCATAATGTTTCTTTTATTTCTTTCATTCAGGGTCATTCAGTGTTTGACCTGCCTTACTATGTGTACTACCATACCTTTTTCAAATATAAAATGCACAAAGCTGTAAACATTGTTTTTGCCGTGCGGTTTTGACAGCGTTATTGTCAGCAGGTGAACGCCTAGCTGCCAGGGCGTTTTTAATTTCACACAATGTCAGGATGTCACATTCGAGTGTTCAATTCAGTTTCAGTTCAGATTTTTTCGCCTAATGAGTTTCAGTTTGGATGTTGTTGTATTTTTTTCTTTTTTTCCCTCCACTCATTGTTGAATCGCAGTGATGAAGAGGCTGGAGTTCAGGTTGAGGAGGGAGGCTGTGCAGCCAGCCATCAGAACATCCTTCAGCTTGCTTGAATAAAAAGGATGAATGTTCTGGAAGTATTCAAGGCCAAAGCAAGAGATGAGAGGAATCTGTTGATTTGCTAATGGAGCAGAGGTGGTGGAGAATATACAGCACCCTGTGTACAAGAACACTCCTGCTCTGACCTCCTTTTTTATTTATTTACCCTTTCTACACCTGGCCTACGTTCTCCCCCCACCTTTCCAAATACCCCTCCCCCCTTTCTGTCCATGCATAGATAAATACTCTAGTCACCACTTATGACTGATATTTTCCGAGCCTTCAGCATTCAATTGTTACATCCTCAGCTACTCTGAAGATGCAGGGACAAGCACATTGTACAGCAAAGGAAATTTCCTTCCAACAACAAAATTACACTCCGATACAAAGCAAGCATGCATGCACAAGTGTACGCTGGAACACACACACACACACACACACACACACACACACACACACACACACACACACACACACACACACACACACACACACACACACACACACACACACACACACACATGCACACTCACCGGTACACAAGTGCATATTAGCATACGCATACACACAAGACAGACACACATACAAATAGATGTTTTCACAAAAAGCTTGCAAATTCCATTACACTTCAAAAATTACCCCCCCCAGAAAAAAGGGATTTGGGTTAATTTAGTAAACACAGGGTCAGAGCTGCCATAAAAGCTGAGAGGAGGTGAGGTGTGTGTGCACAAGCTTCAGTCTGTGCGCGTGTTTGCATATGTGCACGTGTGTGTGTGTGTGTGTGTGGAAGAAACGCTGACTGTGTGAAGCAGAGAGGCCTGGCAGCAGCAGCAGTCTAAACCCAGCCACTCTTTCCAGAGATAGCGCTTCTTTCTCATTTGCTCTGGCCCTATTTTAATAATAGCTGTGCATAAGTAATTTCTAAAAGGCCAGGCAGGCACATGGGCGTCGGTGGGGGGGAAATTAAACTCATTTTATCTGTGAGCAGGTGGATTCCTATTTATCATTAACATGCATAGAATTTGCACAATGTTATTTCTTGCTGCTGCTACTGATGGAACGTCATCCAAATAATGTTGGAGGAGGGTCTGCCTTTTTTTTTTTTGCTTATGCTGGAGTGAAATTCATAGATAAAAGTACCAGGGTTTTTTTCTCGCAATTTTCTGCAAACGGAAACTAATTCAGGGAAGCTTCTTATTACAGTGCAGGCTCATTTGGTTTGCATTAAAAGAGGGACAGGAGCGACATTAGGATTTCTGCCAGATTTCCAGGAGATGCTCCAACATTCGCTCTTATATCATTAGTAACGCCCCTCTCCCCCCGCTACTTACAGCAGCCCCTTTCCTCTTTTAACTGGCATTAAACAATCTTTGCTCATTATTGGCCCAATAATAAAACCGGAATATATTTGACTTCCTGATTTAGATCCTATCAAAATATTGGAGTGTAAATGTGTAATTTTGAACGCATGATATGGATGTTAATAATTGCTGGATATTCCTTCTGTTATTTTAGCAATATTCAACAGTCGTATTATTTTTCATTTTTTAAAATTAGGATTATGCTTTTTAATTTGTTTTGGATTGTTAATCTTTTTTTCTTACTGCATGATGGGAGCCGCTTCCAGTTTATCCAATTCTGTCCTCAAAACCCACTAAAATATATAATTAATCTTACTATTGCTGTCATTTTTTTTATTATAAATATACTATTCTTACATTAGGGCTGCAACTAACAATTAATTTGATATCACAATTTACTGGCTGGTTGTTTGATCTAAAAATGTCAGAAAACAGTGAAAAACGTCCACCACATGTTTCCAGAGTCCAAGTTGACGTTTACAAATGTCTTGTTTCGTCAGGCCAACAGTCTAAAACCAAAAGATATTCAGTTGACAGTAATATAAAACAAATAAAAATGTCAAATCTTCACTTGAGCAGAAGCAGGAACCACAAAAGCTGGCTTAATTGCTTGAAATGACCTAAACAGTTAATCAATGATCAAAATAGTTGCAAAATAGCTGACTAATTGCTGTAGCTCTATTACGGTATTTGTCATCCTTTTTATATTTGTAAATCACCTTTTAAACTTTAAATACAGAGATAAAACCACTTCTAAATGACACTTTGATATCCTTCATGCCATCACTTCATCCCCATCCATGTTGTTGTCATGTAGTGGAACAACATCACACACCACACTTTTCAGAGGGGGATCATGGGAGATCCGTCTGCGGGCAGGATTAGACTCGCCGTTATAGGCGATGAGGAGCGAGATGATGATGTGTGTCTCTGTCTCCCTTTCTCTCCCCTGACAAATAACAGCATGGCAGCTCATGGCAGCCCCACAGCTCCTGACAGCCATCCAAGCAGCCAAGCAGGCAGGCAGTCAGCCATTGTTTTGTAATGTGTTTCACTCTGCCAGCGCTGATCCTTGCTAAGGTACTTACCACGCCATTGTTGTCTAAGTATGCTATTTTCTGGCTGGGCACCTCCACTATAGAATAGGGTGCTTTTTTCCCCCTTTTCTTTCTTTCCATCTTTTTTTTTTTTCTTCAAAGAGAGGTTTGTTACAGTCACCGTCATGCTAATCCTGGTGTGTGATATGTATATGTGTCAACATGGAGAAAGAGAGAGGGAGAGAGGGGAGTCTTAACCCAACAGACAAACGGTGTGAATGGCTGAGAGGAAGATAGACAGACAAGTCCCTTTCACTCCGTACTGTCCTCCATGACACCAAATTACTGTTTATCAAAATAAGACGAGCAGTATAATAAGGATACTTTATGAGTGTGTCATCTAATGCGTCTTGAATGTGTGCGGGCCTTATGGTAGAAACATTCAGCCGGCAGTCAGATTAACGGAGCAGGTCAGAGGAGGACTTTTTAGCTCCTGCAGTGATTGATTATTCATTTAAATACAGTCAGAACAGTGATCTTGAGGTAAAGTCAGATTATTTTGCATTATAATGTTTATTGCATATTTAGAATTAGGCAAACTATAGTTTGACATTTTGGGACATTTTCTCATCTAACTCTCTTTCATGTTGAGACTTAGATGAGAAAATTGATGCCACTCTCATGTTTGTACGGTAAATAAGGAGCTACAGCTAGAAGCCGGTTAGTGTAGCTTAACATAATGACAGGGGAACAGCCTGGCTCTTTCTAAAGAAATACGCCATCCAGCATCTCTAGAGAGCATGGCCAAGAAATTGTCCTACTAGCAAGTTTTTGTCATGAGGGTGCATCACTCTTCTCATCTAACTTGCAGCCAAACATTGTTCAAACCAACAGAATTATATTCTTTATATTCTTGGCGAGATCTGAAACTTGAAATCTTGAAATGTCACGAAAATGTGGAAATGTGTATTAAATGAATCCCAAGACAGCTAGAGTGTTTCCACTTGATGTAATGGTGCAGCCAAAAATTATGAACACTTAGTTTGAATATTTCACTCAAAGGAATCATCATAAAGATTCAATAAAGAGTTGGAATACCCAAACACATATTGCACATGATACTGTCAGATGTTATTCTAACTGTAACGCTACTTAAATAAATAAAAGTGGGAAACTGTATGTTAAGAAATTAACCATGATCAAAACAATAAAAACCTGTTTGTTTCCTGTTTGATCACGTCTGTAGCTGTGATTTAAGAAGTGATCATGTATGAATAACCCATCACAACTCCACCTCATTCTGAGAAATTGTTGACTAGCCGCTTAGAACATTTTATATTAATTTGAATGTTGAACTCTGCATGATGGTCCAAACAGTGAGAGGTTATAATCGTCGTGCAGAAAATCTCTTTATTTATACTTTTTATCTAAAAGCCGCCAAAAGTATGAATAATATTGACTTGAAATACAAGCTTTAAAAAACACATCTTGTCTAATTTATGTAAAATAGAGGAATGTAACCTCCCCAGGTAGATAAAGCCCCCCCCTATTGTCAGAGACACTACAGAGGATATGTCCTCAGTGTCCTCACTGGTTGTGTTTGATGCAGCATCGACTGCATTTTAACTGCAGCACTTCTCTCTGTCGGGTGATGTATCACTGCACAATCTCCACTTTAATTAATCATCACTCTGAGACCTTTTATTTTCCCATTTCTGGTTAAGTGTGCATATTTCACTCGCCCACTGCGACGGGTGGAACAGAAAATCTGCAGGAGCATTAATAAGCCTAATATAGAAACATATTTGAACCCTGGTCCTCCACTAAGTAGATTATAAACATTTATTATAGCATGTTATCATAATATCCTGCACAGCATATTGCAAAACTTCTGTGGGCCAGTTTTTCTCCCGGTGCAGGGGAAGATCATAGTTAATTCAGCAGCGTTATGGTAATGTAGAGGTCCCTATCGGTCCCGGCATCACACATACTAACAAGCTTAGGATAAGCCCAGCCTGGAATGGTATGAGGTTTGAATTTCTGGAACCAGCGCGGTCTCTGCAGCCAAATCTCACTTCAGCAGAAACCAGTGGGGTGATTCCTCTGCTTAAAAAATTAGTGCTAGTGCATATATATTTTTCTGCAAGGAGAGGAGGTTTGGTACCTTGCGAGGAGAAAAATGCACTGTATGTAAAAAAAATATATAAATATATTTTAAGGATGGCAAAAAATGGTCTTGAGAAGGCTAATCAGCTGGCAACTCTGAAAAGCCTGTAATATGCATTAAGAGATTTATACACAGCGCAGAAGTAAAGCCTTGCAACATTGTTGACTCATTTGAAGATGCCAACATCTCAACTTTGTGCACTGTTAACAAATGCACACATGTTAAGTTGGTGTACTCTGCACTTCTCCTGTCTCTGTAAATCGCAGTGTATCTGCCATAAGCATGTTATGCCCCAGGGCTCATCAGCACCATGTGATCCCAGGCAGGGCTGCCACTGTGAGACAACATGATAAATCCTGTTTGTGAGACTCGGCTGCTCTCAGCTCTTAGCTCTAATCTAACCACCCTCAACCTCGAGCACAGGAGAGGAGCGTCTGTCAATCCAAGCAGAGAGGAGAGAGGAGAGGAAGGAGGGCGCGGGGCCATATACATTACTGTAAATTCAGATTATTCCCGTTTCGGTTAATAAACAGGGTGGTTTGCGAATGAAAAGTGCAAAGGAAGGCAACATACTTGAATTGGTAAACTGCAACTATGAACAGGATTTTTTTTTAATTTTCACCGACCTTTAGTATATTTATAAGAGTTTGGCAACTCAGGTCTTGCAGAAAATTGACTTAATAGACAAAAGTTTTTACACTGACGAAAACAGCAAAAAAGTAACTAAAGAATTTACTGAAACCGTAAAGGTGATTGTTTACTTACAAGCATTAATGGCAGCTGCAATGCTTAATTGCATAAGGACAGCAGAAAGTTTGCCATTTTTTATAAAATAAAGCAAATGATCAGTAGTCGACATCATTGTTAAATATATTTTATGTCGATTGACAATCGGTCAATCAACCATTTGTTTAAGCTCTATTAAAATTACTTTAATTCATTTATGAGCTTTGGCAAATTTTTGGAAACAGGGTTTCAATGTGCAAACTTTGAACGCAATATGCTGCTCCCAATTCTGATTTTAACATCTCACATAGCAGGCAGAAGAAATAACACTCTATTGAGAAAAGGTAAATCATCATGCATCAAGCTTTTTTTTTTGGAGCAAGTCTACATCTAACACATCGAATTTTATTGTTGCACATAAGATTATTAAATCATGCAGTAAAACAATAAGAAACTCTGAGTATGCGTGTTCATTTTCTCAATCAAACAATTAAGCAGACCTTAAACAGCATCTGAAATATTATGGGACAGCGATAGTCCAGACACGGCCCACAGGCCAAATGTGCCCAGCGATAGAGCCCACCGACCATCTTCTTATTCCCAAGGAAAATAAATTCACAATGGGGTTTTTGTTATACTTTAAATGTAAATAATGTGCCAGAATACATAAAAAAGCATTACAATAGACTAATAGAGTTTGTTTAATAAACGTAAGGTTTATCAAATGTTAAGGGAGGAACCGCAGACCCCCCAAATAGAAATCCGGGCTCAAAAGTCCTCAATCCTAAATAGAGACGAGTTATGGACCTATTAATGTTTATTCATTTTATCTGATATATATATTTTTTCTTCATTGTATTCTTTAAGTATAATATGGGACTGTACTTAATTGACTCCATTTACTTTTTGTTTTATGTTTCTGTCTCAAAGTTTGTTATTATTCCAGACACCAAACATGAAATAATTCATTGATTTAGAGTAAAGGGATTCACAGTGACATGACAGCACAAACATCTCATAACAGACAAAGAAGAAGATGAAGAGGAGTAGAAGCAGAGTTAAAGTTGGTATTTGCAGTTTGCCTTCATTTTATTCTCTTCTGTTACTGTTTCAGCAACTGTCTGTCTGTCTGTCTGTCTGTCTGTCTGTCTGTCTGTCTGTCTGTCTGTCTGTCTGTCTGTCTGTCTGTCTGTCTGTCTGTCTGTCTTTTCTTTCTCTCTAAATGATAATTCAGAACATCACAGATTTGGCACTTGTAGCAGGTCTCGCAGAAAAATTAATTAATGCAAACTCCAAGTGCTATCAAAATTATACATTTGGAGCGAGCGCATATACAGATACAGAGAGAGGGAGATGTGAGGACGTTCTGGTCTCATTAAGAGAGCAGGCAGAGTGGAATTAGTCTGAATATAATGACAGGCCACACTATCTCATGTAAAAGCAGCCCTGTTTTGCTCTCTCATTCATTGGCACTAGTAATTAGTTTTGGCCCTAAAACTGTCACCCTTTACTCTAGAAAAGGCAGATGTGATTTGAGGTGCAATTTAATCTTGCTTTAATGAAGAACTAATGGACGCATTGCAAATTACTCCCCCCCACCCCCAACCCCCTGTGTGATTGAACACAGGGGCTTGAAAAAAAATAAATCTATTTCCTGCTTTTGAAAAGATCAAGAGTATCTTTGATAATGGTGAGAGCGTCACCGGCAGCTTCATTGCATCGAGCCAACAAGCTCTTTTACCCTGAATCACAATTCAGTGGAGAGGAGGCCACAATTAGTGACAAAGCAGAGAAAGCGCTGCGGGGCCTGGGCAAGCAGAAAGCCTCTCGGTGCTCCAGGATCCTTGTTAGAAACAGGCCCTGGAGGTGTCACACATGAACAATGTAGCCTGAAAAATTACCCCTCCCCCCCCCGAATTAATACAAAAAAAACGAGAAAAGATGTTCTATTAATTTTCAATTACACCTATAATGCATTCCCAATTGGAGAGAGAAATTGGACACGTGTGGAGGAGAACAAACAGTCATAGGCTCAAAACACCTCCATCCAGAGTGTATTAGCAATAAATTACATGGTGTTTAATATAGCAGTTTGCTGGTGATTTTACTCCACAGAGATAGAAAGAGAGAGAGAGAGAGAGAGAGAGAGAGAAGGGGGATGAATATTTGTGCCAAATGATGTCTCCTCATTACATTTAAGGATAATCGCAGCCAAAAAGACAAAATTGCATTCTTATCTAATTTAGCCTAATTTCACAAAATTATGTTTTTGTTTGGAAAAAGAACATTTGTACGGCCTTTTTTTTCAGAGGAGAGAGAAGAGGAGGAGAGAGTTTGAAGTGTCTGTGTGTGTGTCTGTGTGTGTGTGTGTGTGTGTGTGTGTGTGTGTGTGTGTGTGTGTGTGTGTGTGTGTGTGTGTGTGTGTGTGTGTGTGTGTGTGTGTGTGTGTGTGTGTGTGTGTGTGTGGGCGAACCGCCTGTCTGCAGCTCTCTAAACCACTTAAGAGACACTGTGTTTCAAACTGGCATCGCTAACGGATGATGTTGTGGAGAATATATCAAGGCCAAATAATAGTCCTTGAAACGGGTGAAAGGGGATGTGAGAACTGAGGAGGGTCAGACATGTGGAACATGTGTATCCTTCTTCCTGTGTGTGCATGTGTGTGTGTGCATGTATTTAACTACAGCAGGAGCAAGGCAGAAAGCCTAATGGGAGTGGGCTTAACTCTTGCACACAGCCTCGCTACATATCTGATTACTGGGACCAGTAATTTTCTTTCCTTAAATAAGGAAGAAATTGGATAGGATGAATGAAATTTGGCTGTCATATTGCAATGATGGTGCAGCAGGGAGATTATGTGTTTCACATAATCGTTCATCATTTCCCAACCAGTGTTCGGGCTTAGCATAATGGAATTGGTAAACTGGTTTAAATCAGAACGTGAGAACAGACTATCAGGCAGACTGTGAGGGTCTTGTGGTAATGTCTTCAGACCAAGCAGAATATTTTCACCACAGAGCGGCACATACACACTGGATCACACAAACACTACAGGAACACGCTGTCTTCCTCTCTGCCCCATCACACTGTCATAATACATCAAAAGACACATTAAAACATCCCTAAAGACAAAATAAAGATAAATAATAATACAAAAAAATATATATATATATATTTTTTTTGTATTATTATTTATCTTTATTTCGTTGTTAGAGTTGTATCTGCCTCTTTAAAGCTTTTTACATGCATTGACCTGACACTAAATTGAGTAGTACAGTGTAATCACTATCCCTTGTTCTTAAATGATAAAGGCAGCTGATCTGCAGACATCATTACATATAAACAATTTATTTTCAGATGGGAATCACAATTTATCGAATCGGAATCTATTGGATTAATGCTATACAGTATCACTTGTAAATTTATTTTAGTATGACTTAATACTCATATTGCATTCTGTATTAATGGCTGCTTATAGGAAGCTGCTTGTTTGGTCATTTGCATATGTTTTTTTTTATTGTTCATTTACATATCTTTTTCTTTTTTTTTTGTATATGCCCAGAATTCTATTTCAGTTACGAGGCAAGAAGTTGTGGATTTGCACTCACTTTAGTTCACTTTATTTTGTCTTCCTACACGTGTAACAACTGTATGACCATGTAGCTCCTCAAGGGGTCGTTGTGGAATAAAGAAAAGTCTAATATTAATTTAATGATGGATACTTTTTTGTAAATGTTTGGCTCTCATGTTGTAAATTATAGCATTACAATGATGAAAAGCTAATTTGTTGGGGACATAATATGCCTCTTTTGTAGATAATTAATAATTTTGTCCTCATAACAAAAAGGGCAAAAAAAATGTATGACAAAACAACACGTATCTACTATTACACCTGTTGAATGGAACACCTTCAGGGAATTGGGTAGACTTCCTGAAAGACCCAGTCACCAGTGTATAAAGTACTGATATTTTCATTAACATTACTGTAGAGAGTTTGACAACAGATGAAAAATATGTATGTTTCAATTGATCATTATTAAAAATAAAGACATTTATGGCTAAACCTTTAACAGCATCAGTAAACATGAATTATTATAGATTAGTCCTGCATTAATCTGTGTATTTAGGTCTAATCTGGGAGCTGCTTCAAGTAATTTGTTTTGAATTTTGGAGTTGAAAATTTCTCTCAGGCAAGTCATCCTTTTTTTTCAGCTTTCCCAAACTGGTGACAACATAAAATATATCACCTGACCGAACATGACAGGTTGACCCAAAATTGACCAAACCAAATGACTTCCTGTTATTATGGTCATACAATTATATTGTACATTTAGTTGATTTGACACTGATATGACCCAATGAAGTGTGTTTTACTGTTATGCCTTGCAGTGTATCTCCGGTGCAGAGTCATGGTGGTGCCAAATCAGGATAAATATCTGATGTACTGGAGTAACTGTTCCCAGGAGGTTATCTGTTGGCCACTAGGTGTCACAGTGGTCGTTTCTAAAAGACAAGCTGGCGCCTGCTCTCTGTTTGATTGACTACTAATGTGTGTTTGTATAAAGCTGCCCTGTGAAAAATAAACCTCAAACTATATCTAACTATTTATGAGCTGCATCTGTGGATGAATGAAGGCTCGAAGGATGTTGGAATCACAAGCCATCAGCAGGAGGAAAATGTCACATGTCCACAAATGTGAAACTTTAAGTAAGAACTGAACTGGGATGAACTGGAACAAACCCACACCTGTAAAATACAGCAGAGCAACCACAACTATTCACTTAAGAAAGGTATGGTCTCTAGTTGCTGTCTCAAGCTTCTTTTCCCCTAATGATGTAAGCACAACATGAAGTTTGCTTTGTCAGAACAGGATGAAGGATGATTCATTTCTTTGATTTTTCTCCGCTGTTCACTGTATTTTTTGTACAATATAACCCGCAAGGCTTCATTTTAGGATGTAATGGGACCCCATTACATCCTAAAATGAAGCCTTGCAGGTTATATGAAGACTTGAGATAAACCACAGAATGTATCCTTGTTTTAAGTCTGAAATCGACCAAACCCTGCATACTAATCCAAAGATCATAAATATCAAAAAGGTAATACTCAGGTGGAGAAACCATGTTTAATTGACACAAAATGGGTTTTAAAACAAAAAAATGTAATGTTGGGAATGACATTTTTAGAAATAAATGTATGCTTATTGATACATTTTCTCATGGACACTTTGTAGGACACTTATGGAAAATATGTGATTTAACTGCTATATTATAGTATTTGCATATCATTAATGATGCATGTACGTGTAAACTGAGTTTTAATGTTGCAGCTGGTTGAGAAGGACCAAATATGAATTATTCCATATACTATAACTTGATTATAATTACTGATTATTAATAAATGTACATCACTTTAATACTCCAGCTGGTAAAAGTTGGAGCTTATTTTAGACAAATGTATATACTGCTGGGTAGCTTATTCCATAATAATATGTCATAATCTATTAGTCGATGTATATGTTGTATAAATAATCTGATTGTGTAAACTAATGACAGCTAATGTTGTCAAATGAATGTAGTGGAGTAGAAGAGTACAATATTGGCTTCTAATATGTAGTTAGATAGAAGTATAAAGTAGCATTCAATGAAAATACTCAAGTAAAGTACAAAAACCTTAAATACGCACTTGTACTTGTACCAATGTTGTCCAGTGGACTACTTCAGTAATTGCACTTCAATACTTCTCCAGACTCTCTTAAAGGGCCAGTACAACCACAACACAGCAGAAAGATGACAAAGTCAGACGAGGCTTCAGTTTGTTGATTATGGTCTAAATAATCACAGCCAGGCTTCTTTAGGGTTTCATGTTTGCATCGAGGTAAGCGACAAGCATATCTGCTGTCATGGAGCAGCTCCCTCTCCAGCCCTCAAACTTCTGCCCTGACGCCTCAAGCAGCACCTGTCGTCCCGGCATGCTTTGCGTGTCCAATATGGAGGAACTGGTGGTGGAGGTCCGTGGCTCCAACGGGGCTTATTACAAGGTAACTACGGCTTATCAATGCCACGTCCGACGCGATAGCCACGTTATAGCATGGCGTGTTTCAGCTGACGTCTCACGGCCCACGGAGGCAGCTCCGGACTCGCTGTGAACCCACTAGTTAGCTGCCTTTAGCTCCTACTAGCA
The DNA here is from genome assembly GCF_027596085.1 of Anoplopoma fimbria. Lineage (NCBI taxonomy): Eukaryota > Metazoa > Chordata > Actinopteri > Perciformes > Anoplopomatidae > Anoplopoma > Anoplopoma fimbria. Next base: position 9,041,069 of record NC_072456.1, read on the forward strand.
ATGCTAGCCAACGTTAGCCGGCTAAGCTAGCATCTCTCTCTCCAGTCTTCGTCAATTGTCACTTCATAGCGACCCCCCTCCCTTTGTTTTTGTACTCGGAGGAGACGAAACAAGTTCACCTCTTCGATTACTTCAATGTAAATCCGATACAAGCTTTCATTAACTGTGCCTGACGTCCGGTTGCAGCCCCCCTCCCCCCGCCCCCTAGCTAAAAGTTAGCTAACCTGCTAGCTGCCTAACTGTTGACGTCAACAGATCAGAAGATGTGCTGCTCGAGTAGCCTTAGGTCGTGGTTGGCTGTCTGCTGCTGATTATAAGTATCTGCCTTGTACTGTGTTTGGTCCCTAACGCTGTTGATCACACGTGTTATTAGACTGTCTCGTGTTTAGGAGGCACCGTGGCTGCTTAGGACACACATGTAGAGCTGTAGTTGGACGGCTGTCTATTATTTGATACTTCATCACGCCCAAGTTATGTTATGTTGTGTGTGTGTGTGTGTGTGTGTGTGTGTGTGTGTGTGTGTGTGTGTGTGTGTGTGTGTGTGTGTGTGTGTGAGCCAGCTGTTCCTTGTCAATCCTGAGCAGCTGGCATGCCAGGAGAGGGTCACTGATACCGCAGACTTAAAAGCTATTTCTGGACCTGGTGTGTGCAACAGTCTCCTCTCCTACCATCTCTCCTTCTTCTGTGTTTCATCTCTCCTTCTCTCGTCTCCTCTGCTAAGCCTACTCCTTCCCTTTCTGGCCTCACCTCTGTTCCTCATGACTCGAGTCCTGCTCTACTGTTTGAGACTGTCCCACTCCCCACTGCTTTTCTCCGTGTACCCAACCCTGGTTTCATGACTCATTGTGTCCACTTCCCTGCTGGTCCTTTGGCCAGGCTGAATCTTGAGTTTTATATCTGTGTGATTCTGTGTTTCTATTAAAATGCAATTCGTATCCCACCTTCAAAAGAGATAAGAAGGTGGCTTAGGTTACATCGTACACGTCTTTAGCTCCTGAACACCTGAAATGTCTTCAAGTCTAGTGTATGTTAATGTTCAGTCAATTCTTACACTTAGTTAGGTTGACATCTAATGTTTTTTTATTCTGTTATGTATCAATTTGCATATTATTTCTTTTGATTAATCATTTTTTCAACATGTTTATTACAATTTCTCTCACATTGTATGTTTAGTCTGTCCCAGTATGTCAAAAACCCAAAGGTATTCAGTTAACTATCGTACATGACAATCAATAGACAAATCCTCACATTTGAGAAGCTGGAACCAGAGGATAGTTGACATATTTTTTTGAAAGATTACTAGTAATTGATAAGCAAAATAGAAACTAATCATTTCAGCTCTACACTCAGTATCCATTTAAAAAAACATAAACAAATCCCACTTCCTCCTTGTGGCCTCTTCTCATGCAGATGCTATAGGTGTTTTTTGCCCTTATTTTAAGATACTCTATTAAGACGGCACAAAGGAGATCTCTCCTTTGTGATGAGAATAAAACATATTAAAACACATGAATTTCAGGTTTTAATTTACATGAGCTCATAACTAAGACTATTCACGGAAGGTTCTGCTGATTATTGCGATAAAGAGACAGTTTTCTCGCCAAATTTACAATGCTCTTTACAGGAGCTCAATTGCTTGAAGAATCAAAGTCAACTACTTCTGTCTTGTACAATCAGTGCCTTGAATATATGGCAGTTCTTTATCAGTTGTCTGTCATGTTCTTATGTGTTTATCCTGTCTGTGTCTCTGTCCGTCCTCTAGGGCGTTGTCAAAGATATCCACGATGATTCTCTCACCATCGCCTTTGAGAACAAGTGAGTCTCTATTTCTCCTGTATTCAACCTGTCTTCATAAAACATATCAAGTTCAACATTTTAAGACAAATGTAGCACCGTGTTTTAACAAGGTAGGAAATAACCATCTTGTTTTCAGTTGGCAGCCAGAGCGCCAGGTGCCCTTCAATGATGTCAGGATGCCACCGCCCACTGACGGCAAGAAGGAGATTGGAGAGGGCGAGGAGGTGGAGGTGAGGAGGACACGCATATAGTCTACTTTTTTACATTCCTTGTTTCCTTACTTATACCATTATGTTGGTGTCTCACTCGGTCTCTGTCTTCATTTCCTGTCAGATCCTCTCCAGAGCCAATGATCAGGAGCCTTGTGGTTGGTGGCTTGCTAAAGTCCGCATGATGAAGGGAGCTGTGAGTATTGTTCTTTATGAAGACACATTTCTATACTCGCACTTAATATTTACATGCTCTATTGTAGCGGTAATATAATATTATTCTTTAAATTGACCAATATTGCAGCTATCAACCTATAATACTTTGTAAATAGCAGAGCGTTGAGTGAAGAATGAAGCTAAAATACAGTTTTTGTTGTTTTATTAAAATACTTTTTGCAAAACTGATTTCGCTATTGTTGTCAGGACTGTCATGATATCAAATTTCTGCATGATTATGGTTTGCCAAAAAAAATAAATCATAATAACCATATTATCATGATGATCATGAATTTTTTTAGATATTGGCCATAGAGATGTCTGCCTGCTCATCAATGTAATTGGACTATATGGTACTCAGCTTGTGGTGTTCAAAGTGTAAAATATATAGATTTGGAAAACTCAACAACAATGTCTCTCTCAAGAAATAATGACCTAGTAACTCAAGATAATACACAGACCTCGTTGTGAGCAGTTTCATGTGGGATTTATATGTTTTTTCAACCATAGCTCCCACATGAAGCTGCTCACAACAAGGTCTGTCTATTAACTTTGAAACTCTTCAAACCTAGGCAACTAACACCAAAACAATAAAAGAAAACGATTCATAAATAGCACCACAGTTGAGAGGAAAAATATGTGTTTGTGATTTTGGGGTGAACTGTCCCCGTAACTTTGTTTGCTGAAGAGATTATTTAACAATAACTGTTTATATAAAATGATTAAAGAGGTGTTGGATTATTTCAGTGATATTTTCATATATGTATTATTGACATATCAATATTACATTTTTAAATATCCTGTTTATCATCATTAGCTGTATAATGTGACACCCCTTATTGAGATATATATGCCTGCCTGTCTTTACAGTTCTATGTGATCGAGTATGCAGCCTGCGACGCCACCTACAATGAGATAGTGACCTTTGAGCGTCTGCGTCCAGTCAACCCTAACAAGGCCATCACCAAGAACTTCTTTCACAAGTGCACTGTCCCTGTTCCTCAAGATCTACAAGAAGCGTATGTACAGCAACCTCTCACTAACCACCGTAGGGACCATTTGTTTACATTAGGAATTGGTCAATTTAAGGTAATACGGTTTCCTAATTTTGCAGGTGCCAGGGTGAGAATGCCCATAAAGAGTTTAAGAAAGCCGTGGGAGCCTGTCGCATCTCGTACTGCCCTGAGACAAACCAGCTTCTGATTGTGGTAACTGTCTCGCTGTATTCCTGTGGTGGCATTTGGATAATCATAATAGCATCTAAACTACTATGTGATATGTCGCAACTTTGTCCGGCTCATGTTTGTAAAGTTGATGACGCTATTCCTTTCTTTCTAGTCGTCATCAAAAAGGAAGCAGCTCAACATATGTTCATTTTTCTTTTATTCCTGTGTGTGTGTGTGTGTGTGTGTGTGTGTGTGTGTGTGTGTGTGTGTGTGTGTGTGTGTGTGTGTGTGTGTGTGTGTGTGTGTGTGTGTGTGTGTGTGTGTGTGTGTGTGTGTGTGTGTGTGTGTTTGTTTTAAGTCCACCAATGAGTCGACCGTGAAGCGTGTGTCTTTGCTGAGTGACATGCACCTGCGCAGCATCAGGACCAAGCTGCTGCTAATGTCACGCAACCACGAGGCCACAAAACACTTGGAGGTTAGTTTGTAATGAGAACTCTGTGGCTAGGTCACTATGGTAACCTGGAGGTCACATAAGGAGCTTAATACACTTGGAGGTGGGACAATTAGTAACCTTAAACCTGGTAACTTAAAAGTCGGATGGTCACCATGGCGGGCAGTTGATGACAATATGTAAACACCATATGAAGTTATAAAGTAAAACTTATATATACGACACAGAGCAAAACACACACACCCTCTATACATTACAACAGCGCTATCTGTCAGAGAATAGCAAATAATAAATGAATGTGGATGCATAATGTGTTATTACTATTATTGGTTTCATGGGCTTTTTTATGGGGTGATGCGAAAAAAAGCTGCATTTGAATACTATTTGGACGACGATTACCATGGCAACAGTCAAGGCTTCAAAGCATTTGGATCAGCCTTTTAAAGAATATTCTGATAAATTGACTTTGTTGTGGATGGTTTTACAGAAATACAGCTATTGCTCCAGACAATGGGGGTAAAAGGACATAAATGCAATATGTACACTTGACTTCAGCTTTTTTTTAAGCTTAATTATATTTTTAACACCTTAAATTATTTAGGGAATTTTTGATAACTTTATATCTGTCAGTTTTGGATATAAAAGTAAGGGTCAAGTTTTCGGAATTAATTAAAACCAAACTATGCTTTTGTGTTTGTGCAGAGCTCCAGGCAGCTGGTGTCGTCCTTCCAGGAGGAGTTTATGGTGAGAACGGATCTGATGGGCCTGGCCATCGGCAGCCACGGCAGCAACATCCAGCAAGCACGGAAAGTTCCAGGTGTCTCTGCCATTGACCTTGATGAAGAGACTGGCACTTTCAGAATTTATGGAGAGGTAGGATGTTTTGTGCTTTAATGTTGGGGGACGCGTGAGTGGATCAATGATGGGTAAAAGGAATGAATAAATAAAAGCCTTTGCATCAACAAATGTAGAGAGAAACAGTGTGGACATATTTGAACTTTGTGTATTTACACATACTGAAACAAGTATGTGGAAGCATTCTTATCATTTTCATCATGGTTGCATTTGTTGATATTTTCAGTAGATCTGACCTCATTTAGATTTTATTACAATTAAGTGACTGTATTGGGTTTGTAGAACAGAGGTTTACTTTTGACTATGCATGTCTGTTGGAAGTATAACAGATAAAATAACCATGTGTTGTCTTTCAGACAGCGGAGGCAGTGAAGAAGGCCAGGAACTACCTGGAGTTTTTGGAGGACTCTGTCGAGGTGCCCAGGGCCCTTGTTGGTACGTAGACTCAAATTAATCCCTGAGCTGGAAATCTCCCAAACTTTTTTTTATTTGGGGGCAGTCACGGGCAACTGAAAATGAGATGCTCCATACATTGGTCATGATTACAGATCCACATTACAGACAATTGCACAACAGTCATCTAATATTCATATCGTAAATAATATCTGTGCAAGTCCTTCATTTACCATAGTAATTTACTCCATTATGATGTGTTTTCGGTTTTGTTAGTTCATCATCTCTTTCACTTGCATGTTTTCCCTGATCCGTGTCCCTAGGCAAAGTGATTGGTAAGAACGGTAAGGTCATCCAGGAGATTGTGGACAAGTCCGGTGTAGTGAGGGTCAGGATTGAAGGAGACAACGACAACAAGCAGCCCCGACAGGAAGTAAGCCTGCTACTGCTACTTCCTTTCTGCTTCTGATAAAGCTAATAAGTGGCACCAGTTTTTGTCTTCTGTTATTTGTATGCAAATAATCTAGACACATTGTTTCCACTTGGGTCAGTCAGTCCCATACTAACGTGTTATGTTTTTGTGTGCTGTTGACACAGGGAATGGTCCCATTCACCTTTGTCGGTACTAAGGAGAGTATTGGCAATGTTCAGGTCCTGCTGGAGTACCACATCTCTTACCTTAATGTAAGGATACCTTCCTGTGTGTATGTGTGTGTTCGCTAAATAGGTTTAAGGGCTTGTTTTTGTTTTTTTTGCATGTTTGTGTATTTGTTTTGCAAATGATTTGCTTGTGCTCAAAGCCGAAGCTTCAACAACCTCTTATTGCATTTTCTGGCAAACCAGTGTTTTAAGCAGTTGACACTGGCAGCCTATACTTAAGGACTAACTGGCCACCAGCATACACTTCATAAGTCTTAACAGTAACACTGCTTTGATTTTGTGCTTGGCAGGTACTCAAATAAAGTGATACCTGAAACCTGGAAATTTGTAAAAACCAATCAGTAATTATAAATTATTTAATATGAATAAAACACATAAGAATGTCTGACATAATATAAAAATACTATACTATATGTTGGTATGCAGTAAATACAAGGATTATCAAGGTACACTTCACAGTATAATTTTATCGTGTTAAGATCGCCTCTGCTAACATCAGAAAGATTTTACACACAAGCCAAATTTTGTGGAGGAAGAGCTGATTTCCTTTAATAAGTAGATCGCAAGCTCCTTCCTCGACTCCTCTTGTCCTCAATGTCAAAGTGTTCTCCAGCGAGACATGTGACTGTGACAATAACGTTTAAGTTTAAGCTCCGCATTGATTTGAAGTTTTAAATATTGAACAGCTGGACATAAAGTTTATTACCATCTCTAGTAAACAATTTTCTGACAGGATTTTTGATTATTATCATTACTTCTATATTTTCAGTCTACAGTTTTAATTACACATACCATACAAATGCTTTGTAATCTTCATGTGTAATCACTTTGCTAGTCTGAGGAGTGAATTTCACTGTGTGTACGTTTTGCACGTATGTGTTTGTCCTGTGTTTTGTGCTGTGTTGGTGCTGTGTGTGTGTTTTGCACGGTGTGTGTGTGTGTGTGTGTGTGTAGGACATGGCGGAGCTTCTTGCAGAAGGCCAGCAGCTAGAGGAAGAGCTAAGGCAGATTGTGGATTATACACAGGGAAGCAGCCTAGCAAGATTCAGAATATGCAACACAAGGCACACTGGATGTGATGTAGATGTGTGTATGATGATTATGCATTTGTATCCAGTGATGAGCCTACATAAGAAGAAACAAAAGAAATACAATTCCACACATTTTCTTTTTCTTGCTTTTCCTTTTGTCTCGTTGTCTTTCACTTCATTCTTAACATTGCCCCTGTTTCTTTTTCCCCTCCAGGAAGTTGAGCAGCTTCGTCTGGAGAGAATGCAGATCGATGAACAGCTACGTCAGATCACCCAGGCTAATCGCCCAGGTGACAGAGAGAGAGGAGAGAGAGTGGAAAGAGGAGGAGGAGGAGGAGGAGGAGGAGGAGGAGGGTATAATACAGACGGCAGTGCCAATGCCACCTCCTCCTCTCTACATGGCAGCCGCTCCTACAACAGTCGAGGGCGTGGGCGCAGAGGCCACGGCTACAGCACTGGATATGGTAGGGCCCTTTAAAATCAAAAATTCACAAAAAAAATAATCAACTTTCTCGCTGCCAGATACTTTGGTGTTAAGAATTGTATACAAATGTGCCATTTGTGCAAGTAACCGTAACCTTTCTGTGTGTTTGCTTGTTTCTTCCAGGCACCAACTCGGAGCAGTCCAACGCGTCTGAGACAGATTCAGAGCGCAAGGATGAGCTCAGTGACTGGTCCCTTGCTGGAGAAGACCAGGACAGGTGAGGTTTTTTATTTTTTCGTTTTTTTAATTTTTTTATTATTAAACCCAAATATGTACAAATGATGTAGCTGTGTTGTCACTACAACTTGCACATGCACATTTTATGGATTGACTGATATATTGACTGACTGACTTGCAGGGAGAAAGAGAGAGGCTCAAGACCACAACGAGATGCCCGCAGGAGGCCTGGACCCGGCAGAGGCCGAGGAGGGCCAGGGGGACGGGGCAGAGGAGGAAGAGGAGGATACAACAACAGCTCTGGTAAAATACAATCTTACAGCATCCATTCACAAAGATCGGGTCGAGACCCTCAGGTGGGACGAAGGAGAATTTATTTGGGTCGCCAAATAAATAAAAAATAAATTTCTTCCAGAGTCCTTCAGTTTATATTTACATCTGCAGTTCACCTTTGAGCCACATGAGGCAGCCTGAATGTTCCTCTTGTTCTGATAATTGTAATCTACTTATTCCACTGAATCTAATATGATATGCTAACTTCCATTCTGTTTGTTTGAATCATGAAAGGAAAAAAAAACAAGAACCTGTTAACTCTGCCTAAATGCATTTATTTGGTCTCATTTATAAAAAGTAAATGAGTAAAAGTTTTCAATAACACATGCGTAAAAACAAATTGGTAGAAAAACAAAAAAAACAAGTTGGAATTATTAATCTCATTAGCTTTAGTTTTTCAAGATAATATAGTTGATGCTGAAATGGCAGTAAGACTGGTCAGGAACAGTTGTTTTTCATTTTTAAAAAGTGGGTCCACTGAGAAAAAGTTTGAGAAACACTGTTTTAGAGATTATAAAGAGAGTGAAACAAAAATATCTTTCTCTTGTGAAAATATTGTCATATGGTAGTTTGACTTTAGATATAACCTATCTTCTGTAAATCTGACTCTGCAGCCGGGCCTCGTGACCATGAGGACAACCATGCCTACGGCGCCACGGAGACGAACACCGAGACAGACCAGACAGCTGACACGGATGCTAGCGAGTCCAACTTGCCTGCAAACCGACGCAGAAGATCTCGACGGCGCAGAACGGACGAGGACACCACACTGATGGATGGCATGAGCGAGTCGGATAACGCCTCAATGAGTGAAAATGGAATAGGTAGGGAAGTCACATTATCTTTTTCAGGACTTCTTCACAAACTCTAGAGTTCATAATTGTAAAACATCAGTCACAAACAGTCAGTGCTTAAGCAGATATCTTAGTAAGAAGGTTTGTCATACATTTCTTAAAGCCTACAGTGCTGTTTTTATCAGCAGTGCATAATTTCCCATTTTAAGTGTTAAAGGAGCCTGTGCTGTTCAAAGACAGGTCTCTGCTTTAAAGGCAATTTAAACTCCAAATCCCTTCTTTGTGATTACCTTAACGTCCTTAGATGACTCAGAAGCTAAACCTCAGCGTCGTAACCGTAGTCGACGTCGCCACATTCGCCTGCCTGAGGAGAGGCAGCCAGGTAACCATGGCAACTGCCAGTGTCCCCTTCCTAAACAGATCTCCTAATGGCTTGGCTTAAAGGTTGCACACCAGGCCGCACCAGTTTTTTTTTTTTTTTTTTTTTTCTTCCTGTGACACAAACAAAAAACTAAACCAAAAAGTTGTTTGAATCACTGAGATCTCTATAACTACACGGTAATTGAGTGTTGCTTGCGTTTGCTCATTGATTGGATGTGATTGGTTAACCAACTGTCCATACTGTAAGGCCGTGCAAATGTAAAGTATGCATCTTCCTTTATTTTATTTGTGTAATACTTGCTCACTAACAACTAGGCTACAGCTTGTTTGTTTTCACGTTATCAGGCTGTCATTTACACCAAGTGCCCTCTTGGTTTGTGTGGTGTGTCATAGTGAGCTTGACCTCTAACTTACTTTTCTGTGATGTTGTGTTGGTCGTCAAGTATACGTGTGGCCTCCAGTTAACCTAGTTTATTCTACGAGAGGTACTGAAAAGCTCCTTTCAGGCTGCCAGTCAGGATTATGGCCATGAACTTCTCAAAACTGTCAAACATGCATGCTTTGTGATTCTGTCCATGTTAACTATTAAACCACATGAGGTGTAAATTGTGAGATCAGTATTGTGAATTAGTTCTGAAAGTTTGAGACAGATGTGCTGAGTTTCACTGCGCTGATAGAACTGTTTGGCTTCGTTTATTTTAAGTAAACGCTTTTCATGACTCGTGGTTTTCTTTTCTCTGCTGTCTTGCCTTTACAGTGACAGTGGCTGACTACATATCGCGGGCTGAATCTCAGAGCAGACAGATGACGACCATTAAGGACGCCAAGAAAAACAAAGATGTGGTTAGTTCCTAAATGTCATGTGTTCATAAATTGTTAGCAGAACAACTGCAAACATTTAATGAAGTCTGGATCTTTTAAAAAAAACACTTTTGAATGTAGACGCTGTTTCATGGCATGTTTTTGTTTACTGGCGACTTAATGGGGAATTTGTTGGAATACATCAAAAGTGCATTATTTGATCGTCCCACATTTTTGTTCAGGGTCATGTGGATGCCATTGCTGAGGACAGCCCACCATCTGTGCCGGCAACCACCAATGGTTCTACCAATGCCGCCGACACTGAGAGCAGCAATGCCACCGGAGCTCCCGCCAAAGTCTCCTACCAGGGGGACTCTAACCCACAACCTGTTGTTAACGGACTCTCCTAGTCAGACCTGAGCAAAGGAAATGGTTTCAAATATTTGAAATTCTTTGGCTGCACTTGATTTAATCTCCCTGTCCCTGGAGCAGCCTTAAAACTGAAACATTTAAACACAACAAGCACTGTTCTTCTTTTTACTTAACAAGTATTTGAAACCTGTTCCACTGCTTAATTTTGAGACATCGGAACCTTAACCTCCCCTTTACACACGTGTTCTGTCCAGCTATTCATTTTACTACAGTTTTTTTTTGTTTGTTTTTTTAACAATAGTTCTTCCTGTATGAGCTTGCCAAAGATAGTCAAACACACGCAGACTTACAGACATGATCTTAACTGTACTTTATGGTCCGCTCTTCGTTAAGAGCTCAGGGAGAGGTTGGACTGAATGCAGTATTTATAAAATGCAGACAGGGAATCAACTCAAACCCATACTATGGTATGAATGCAGCGATTCCTTTTTTATCAGTAAAAAACAATATCATTGCAGGATTTTAGATCAGAAACATGTCTGCCTTTTACCAGGTGGACTCGGAAAAAGATGCTTCCACAACCTTTTTCGGGATGTTTTGTGCATCCGAAGTAGTTTGTAAAATAAATATTCTGCATGAGCAGTACCACAGTGCAGATAGGTTTGTTGGGAAACCCAAGTATGTTTGACATACACGTGATCATCTGTTGTGCCTTGAGAGTAGATTCAACATTTTGTTGCCTGGCTCTGCACACCGTCTGAAATTGTTTCACTTATTTCTGTGTTACGCGGTCACCCTCGCCTGCCACAGTTGAACCAGATGAGATGTCTCCTTGTGCTTCATGTACCCTCATGGCACTGCAGGCAGGTGAAGACAAACACTGAAAGACCCTGAAAGGATTTCAGAGGCATATCTTTTTAAAATCAGGTGTGTCTATTCTTAATGTTTGTGGGGAGAATGAGTCCAGTTGTCCTTTATATATCTATATATCTATCTCTGTTGAGGAGTTTGACATTAGCTGCTTTCTGTTTTTCAATATGCAACCACTTTGGTCATACAAGAAATGTTATTACAGCGTGTCTGGAAAAAGAAACAAACGATAGAAGAGTTGTTTTCTTTGCACTGAAACATAACCTTGTTCTGTTAAAAAAGTTGATTGTAGTTGAGTCTGGAAACTGGCTTTTACTGTTAAGTGCTGGAAAGAGATGTAGCCATCAAGTGCTGGGTTTCCTGGAAACATCTCATTGCTAAACAGCAGGGCACTTTCATCAAATACATGATAAGAGAGATAAAGAGTGTTTTGTTTTTTTTCTTCCAGACTTTCAGCTAAATCAAAAGAAAGTCAATGCTCAGTTGAGATGTTTCTGGAAAACCAAGCCCAGGTGACGATGATGTCATTTTCATGGTTCTTCCACAGACTGGCTGGCTGGAAACTGGTCTTGACTGTTCCACTAAGGAAGGAGATTTATTTGGTTTATTTATTTAAAAATGTACAGTATTTAAAAAAAAAAAAAAAAAAAAAAAAAAAAAAGCAAAAACAGGAGAAGCTATTCTTTTTTCTTGACACTAAAATATGCGTTACCTAGGGTTTTCTTTTGAGACAAATGACAATTTGGACTACTGAGAGTTGTGACATCCCCAAGTGTTTTTGTTGGGTCAACTACAGTACGTTTTGTTTTTTTAAAAGGATCATTCTGGTTGGTTGATGTGCAATATGTTTTGTATGCAGGTAGTTCTTAAATAAACTTGATCTTCCATGTAGATCTAAAACTCAACTGTGTCAGGCTCTCTTTTGAAAATTGTTGTGACTTGAGTTGTAAAAATACAATGCAAGTTGGTGCAGTTTTTAATGGTTTTCCAACGATCAGGTATTCATAAATATAAATGTTGAACATTCATAACATCAAACAACGAATTTTGGTACTGTTTATGGTTGGCTGTAATAACCAGTAAATGTAAATATAATGCATTTTTATCTTTCTATAAAGTCGTTTTATTGGTGGTGGCAGGCCAACCTAAGCACAAGGGAATCCCAGGGAAACAATACATGCATGAAATTTAATATCACCCTCACTCTTACAGTTTGCTCTTTGACACAGCGTCAGAGCTGTATTGAGTTATTGCTAATGCAAATGGCACATCCAACTGCTAGTGCTTCAATGCTAGATAACTGTTGAGCTCTCTAGTAAATGTGTGTGTAACTTCGCCTAACTCGCACCCTTTATCATGGCACTGACACACAATGTGCTGTGTGGGGGGAAAAAGCTTTTGTTTGCTGTAAGTGCTCCTCTTGTCCATACTTCAGCACCTCTTAATCAGCCGGTGTTTTACAAAGTTGCAGTTTTTAATTTATAAAAATTCAAAGCAACCAAAAATGTACAAAAGATAATTGTGTTTTAAGACTGACTTGGAAAAAAAATGGGAATCTATTATTTAAAGTTCCCATCTTGTGGAAAACCACCCTGGAAACTTTCCCTGATAAGTACAAAAAGAAAATCTAAAATGCTACATAATGAGGCAGAATTCCAGTAACAATTTGTACAGCGTGATTTTATTTGAGAACAATGAGTTAGAAAACTCTGGTAATTGCTCAAATCAGTCAGTGCAAACAGCTTGGATAAGAGCAGTGTGGAATCCCATTTTCTGTCATTGCTGGCATCTTCACTTCTTTGTCTGGGCGTCCAAGAAATCCTTTGCTTCATTTATCTTCGCTGCTAAGTAGGGAGATCCACCTGTGGCCCAGAACACAGTGTCCATGGGTACGTTTCACAAAAGTCAAAACTGAATCTTACTTTTGGCAATCATACTGCATGAAACCTGTTCTGAGTGCAGCCATTATAAATAAAGTAATTTTAGTGACAATACATTACATTACATTACAGTCATTTAGCAGACGCTTTTATCCAAAGCGACTCACAGGAAGTGTATTCAACATAGGTATTCAAGAACTACTAGTCACCAGAAGTCATAAGTGCATCTCCTTTCTTAAACAAGCATCTAAAAGCATAAACCACTGTGGCATAGTAGAGCAAGGTAGCAAGGTAGTTCTCCAATCATAGGGTCGGTGGTTGAATCTTTAGAGTCGATGTGTCCTTGGGCAAGACACTTAACCCCAAGTTGCTCCCTAATCGGTGTGGACTGGATGTTGCATGAATGTTAGTTAGAGTCTGATCACATTACCATTGCATGGTAGCCTTTCATCAAAGTGTGAATGGGTGTAATGAACATGTAATATACTACTGATTGTAAGAAGTCATAAAAGCATCTGCTTTGACTGTAATGTAATGTAATGTAATAAAAACCAGAGCAAAAGTATAGTGCAGAGGCAAATTACTACGAAAACAATAATTGCAACATTATCACTAACCAGCAAAGTATAACTTAGAACAACACAGATGAATGCCGTGTACTGTAGCTACAATGTTTATTCACTCCATCAGTCTGTGGAGCACTTTATTGTAACGTACAGGGTCTACAGGAACCGATGTTGAACTTTTTATGCCTCACCTCTATCTGGGTGATTCAGGATCATCAGTTTTCTATGTGCCTCTCTGATCTTAATCTTGTTGGCTGTGGGACTGTGAGAAAGAACGGTGGTACAACAGTGAATTATTGTCGTAATAACAGCATGAATAGAAGTGATTAGCAAATTCTAACATGCAACTGGTGGACTTGACTGAGGCCCAGTACTCGGTGGTAGAAAGAGGGTCCACATACCTGACACCTAAAACCAGAGAAGCTTCTCTCTTTGTCATCTTTGGATCAAATCCACCTCTATAGTACCCTCCTCCAAAAGTCTGCAACAACAAGTACAAGTAAAACAAGTAAACACAGAGATTAAGAGGTATATATAATGTATACTTCCATTTAGAAAGAAAACATATTATTATTACCGTCTTGGGGAAACTCTGAATGGCTTGTTTCATCTGAGGCTCCAACTGCCTCATGGCCTGCATGGCATAGCGACCTGGAAGACAGAGAAGATAGGAAGCAAACAGCATATTTATATCATATGATATTTGTGGAATTTTCTCTATCATTATTTTTATGTAAGCACTGATACTGAGTGCAATTTTAGGCTGGGAGATATGTTTAAAATATATATTTTTTCCCCCATAGCAATATCACTACATGTAAAACGTATGGAAAGTCCCATATAAAGTGACGAATGAAACAAATTCCACTCTTATGCATTACGTCAAGAAAACTCAAACATATAAAACAAATATTAAGTAATTTTGTTAGTTTCTGATTAAAATTTTCTTAACATAATTATATATATATATATATATATATATATATTGATATATATATATATAAAAAAAAATTATAACAAATGTTAAAACATATAATAATTCAATTTAATATTAATGTCTTATACTGAATTATTGCCCTTACTTTTATAAGGTTATCCTAAATTGCTGCAGGTATCATAAAGCTGAGGCAAGTTATCTGATAAACTTCTGGTGGTTGTGCGAAAATGCATTTCTGGTACTGTTTATTTAATTTCTGCATTTAATGTTTGTATTGTTTACTTTTAGTTTGCAATCGTTTTACTTTTTTTTTTTTTTAATAAGCGTACATATTCAGACCTCAGGACTTACATTCAGACAGTGTCTGTCAACTTTGCACTAGCAGTCGTTTCAAGGTGACCGGTCACACCGCTGGAGAACTAAATGCTCAGTGTTGCACATTATCTGAGGAAAGGTAAGCTGTTACGAGTTACTCACCTGCAAATCCAGCTGCAGCCAGAGCCAGTCCCACTGCCACCATGGAACTGGCCTGGACATTAGAAAGAGAGGGTCGTCAGAAAAACACATTATGAAGACACAGACCAGCACCAGCACCAGCTAACAAGCAATGTAAACACACACCACAACACCAAGCAGTCACATGTTGCAAAGCCTAAGCAATTCAAACTCCCTGTGTTTCAATCAACTACTGATGAAGCCAGTGTTGTTGAGCTGTCTGAACAAAGCCGTAAACGGTGTCTGGGTTTGGTCTCGTCCTGCTGGGTCACACAGGTTCGAGTAAAGCTAACGTTAGCTTAGCCGTTTAGCATTAACGTCATATAACTTCACATCTGACTGGTAGTGGACAGCAGCAGTTTGACGGACTGTCGCTCCAGGTAGTAAAATGAACGTCCGACCTACCATGCCTGTGTGTTACGTTCCGTTTCTGTTAAAGATTAGGATCATAACTTTTGACCTCTCATGTTTTCGTCGCTCGGGCGTGCATGTGTTTGTACCGGAAATGGTGGAGAACTGTCGTAAAACGTTGGCGTCCACCGGTCTTCCTCTCTCTCTCTCCTCCCCCTGTAAAACTGAACACCCAGCCCCGCCCACAATACTATTTAAGCCCCGCCCACAAGACTATTTAAGCCCCCACACCTGCCCTCAGACTTTTGACTGCCTAGTCCTCTTCATGAATGCTGGAGAAGTCTGAAGTTTTGGGCGGTAATTGAAACCAGGTTTTAAGTCCTTTTATTTCCAATAACATGGTAGTGTTAGCTACTCTAGTTGTAAGGTTCTACATGGTCGATTTGAAACTGTTGGTCGAGCTTTAAGTCAACCCAATTAAAATGAGTCAATTTAGATTACATCAACTTTTGTGTAATGCTGCTGTTTTGTTTGTCCACAGGAACAATCCAGGCCTCCGCAGTCAACTTCTTCTTGGTTGAAAGAGTTATGCAGGTGAGTGTTTAGCTTAAGGGGAATTTACCTGTTTGTCAATGTCTTTATTTTCAATAAAACATTTTAATTACCAATGGGTCTTGATTTCGTCACTTTTACTAACTGCAAATATTTTGGTGTATGAGTGAAAGTGCTATTTTTATTTGTTTATTACAAAACAAACCTGTATACATTATGTGATAACTTTGTTGCTACATGTCTGTATGTGTTGAAGAGAAAGCAGTCGGGGAAGGAGAAGAGCTTTCGATCGACTCACTGGCCCAAAGTTTTTGTTATATGATAGAACTTAGGCCTACATGATTATAAAATGAGTATACTGTCCCTTTACCCTGTGACCCACCTCCACTGAATTGTTTGGAGAAAGTAGGTACAATTATTTAAGCAGACTTTTTGCATTCTAGGAGTTCAATGTATGATGAACGATTGATAGAGTAGAGCTCTCCTCAGGACTGGGTCAGCATGTATGAGCTGCTTGTTTGGCGTCATCTGCCCTCCTCTGAACTGTTTGAATGATACTTGGCCAGAATAAGTTTAAAACGTGGGTGTGCAGGGCCTCACAAAAGATGACCGTATATGTAAAACTTCTTTGTTTCCTTGACTCAGTTTAAATTGTGCGAATTGATCTCTGACAAGTTCTACTTCACACATTAGGGTTAGAACTATCATTTTGATACATGTGTCGTCATTGATCATTAAATAATTGAGCTGTTGACATCAAATGTTAGATATTTGTTGCATAATCTATACGGGCTTTATCTCAGTGTTTCTGTCTATAAACCCATATTTATATTAAATTTAATGTTGACATCAAATGTTAGATATTTGTTGCATAATCTATACGGGCTTTATCTCAGTGTTTCTGTCTATAAACCCATATTTATATTAAATTTAATGTATTTATAATGCCATTTACCAAGTGAGTTCTCTAACTATTTAGAGTTAATTCATATAGTATAGTTATCTGGGTTTGAGCTACATCTCAAGAGTTTACAAGTCTTAATTTGACTTAACTGAGTGCATTAAAGTGACTTGTAGATCGAATGTTGTCTCAATTAAAAAGCTAGTTTTTATATATTTTTTTTAAGTTAACTTTCACTGTTGACATTCTATTGAAACACGATTTCTAAAGTCATTCACTCTTCAGCCAAATCAAACCAGTCTTAATTCAGAAAGAAAAGCTTCTTTTGTACTCTGTGTTTTTGCACATTTGAAGGTTATATTTAGTGGAGTGGTCACTTGTTTAACAGTAAACGTGAATGCAGACCCAGGCCTATACAGGATGACACTGAAACGGAGTTCATGATAGTGATGAAGCATACAAAGTGTGGGAGAACTGTAATGGCAAATTTAGGTTTTAGTTATACTGTGTGATTTATATTTGTGTATATTTGAAGATATACTGTGTAAAGGATTTATGTCCACAGGCCAGGTGCAGGGAGGTAAACACCTCTGTACAAAAGGTCTTCTTCTTTCCCTTTGACCTTCACACCTCCCTCTCTAACCTATTCCTTATCCTAGGCGCCAGTAGATGTACTAAATCAGAACAGAGTCTGCAGACACTGAAATATAGAGTGTGAAGCCTTTCTTATCAGTGCATTACTTTGCAGGCTCGACAGTGCATACTCTGTAGGCTCTGTGTGATCCTCTAAACCTCTGCCTCTTGCAAAAATAAAATACCACAAAGACACTCTTTGTCATTGATTGTTATTTCAATGCTCACTTTGGACTCATCTCGGGACATCGATAGATAGATAGATAGATAGTAATATATTCCACCACAATTTGGCGTCACGAACAGGATCCATAGAAGATCGTCCTGAGGAGACGGAGGAACGGTGACTGATCATCCAGGAGAAACACTCCTGCCTCTACCTTGACATCTTGAGAGACGAGAGGACCGATCCCCGACGACTCTGGGTCATCGCCACTAAGATCCAAAAGGACCTGATTGAGTCCACGAATCAACAAATAACCGGTGAGACGTTGAAATTCTGATCTTCGATTTATAAGATGATCATTGACAAATGAAGATGAAATAGAGTGGTTTTCAAGGGTTGTAATTATTCACCTCTGTTTGGTAATATCTGGGTCATTGTGAGTTTTGGCTTTTGTGGCATCTTTCGTCCTCCAGATATCCTTTTTATGAGGATAGTGTATTGAAAGGTATTAAAATCTGAATGTTGTGGTTTCTTGACCTAAGAAACATTTGTGTAAAGGTGACCGTTGTTCACACACAGTGTTTAAAGGAGAAGTGACAGCGCCAAGAAAGCGCAACTCATTTTCTGCTTGAGCTTTATCTTGGTTAAGCTATAGTAACCTAGGCCTCACTGGGACGCCTGTGTTGAAAAAGAATTATGGGTTCGGGTGAGAGTAAGATTCAGGTTTCTCCTCCTTAGGGGGGATGCATTGATGTCATGGCGTCCAAATATGGAACAGGAAGCATAGATTGTGTTGGTGTATGGATAAAGGAATATGGGTTTCCTCCAGGAGGATCATTTAGCATAACTCAAATAGAAAAGTTAGAAACAAAATTGAAGGAAAAGGAGAAAAGAATAAGGGGAATGAAGTTATTCAAATCTAAGGATTTAGAAGAGATAGAAAAACATACAGTGTTTGAAAATATGGAAGGATGAAGCAGAGCGTAGGGAAAGAAGGAAAGTACGCAAACAATTGTCTAAAATCACTCCAGAGACAGTGTCTAAAGTTACTCCAGAGACAGTGGCTAAAGTCACTCCAGAGACAGAACTAGGTACATCACCCTATTCTTCTCTGTTTAAGGAGCTGTCTAAAGTGGACCCTGATCTGGACACCCATCCTCCCCGTACAGCCCTCCACCGACAGGACCACCAGCCGAAGCCAAGGATGAAAGAAAAGAGAAATCACAAGCCAAGGATGAAAGAGAAGACGAACCACAAGCCTCAGCCTCACCCTCAGCCCCTAATGCAGGACCCTCCAGCTCATCCATCCTAGGAGGGAGCTCAACCTCCTCTAAAGGAGCGGATGAAGCCGGCGGAGGGCCCACAGTTGCAAAAACTCGATCACAGACCAAGGTTGAGGCAGCATCTGTGCCTCCACCTCACGCCTCCGCTTCTGACGTGGCTGATGAAGAGGGAGATAAAACTGTAGCGATTCTCCAGACACCTATGATACAGGTAGCTGGTGCACAAGGCGCTGCCCTTGTCCATAGACCATGGACAGCAGGAGACATTGATCAGGCCCGTATAGAGCTTCCTCCGCTGTCTGCAGGAGGAGACAGACTGGCCAAACAACTGTTTGTGTTCTGCACTGAATGGCAGCCAACTGAAAATGACAGGCGGCTCAAAGCAGCTGACTGGGATGAGGACGTCAACAACCCCTATTCCAAATTCTTGGAAAAGCTCACGGCAGACATCATAAAGGCTTTCCCCGTCAAAGCTGACCTGACAAAGATCACCACATGCAAGCAGAGCACCAACGAAAGCGTGGACGATTACTACACCAAGCTCCATCAGGTCTACGCCCTCCACAGCGGACAAGAGGAGCCTGAGGACCCGGGAAACATATGCAGTACGTGGGAGAGCCACCTGCGGAATGCCTTCATAGGGGGTCTGCGTGGAGAACTTGGAAAAAGAGTTCAAGAATGCTGTGTCGATTGGGGAAAATGCCAGACTGACTGAGGTTTTGCGAGAGGCATGTGACTCTGAAAATCATTTCTCTGCAGCTAAAGCTAAGAAAGATCAGACGCAACAAAGCGAGCTTCACCTCGCTCAAGTCTCCCTACTCAAGGCTTTTGAAGAGATAAAGATGCTGCCTCAGAGACAGCTACAACGACAGGCTGCTGTACAGACGAGATGGCTGCCGCTGCCTCAAGGACAACAACTCCAGCCGTATCAGCCATGGCGTGGGGGAAGAGGAAGGGGACGAGGACACAGACGTGGTGATGGCCCTCCCCTTGCAAGAGACCAGTGCTACATCTGCAGACGTCATGGGCATTGGGCATATGACTGCCCTGAGAAACGACAAGGACAAGGAGGAGACGGGACAATCAGCCAACCTCAAATAATGCCAAACTGACATCAGGTTCCTGAGGAGGTGGGGAGAATGGAGTGTGCAGGGACGGGAAACCACCCACCTACAGCAACTGAACAGGGGAGTGACACACACACACACATGCTACACGCAATGAAGAAAATGCTTTGCCTACTGATTTGGCACAGGCCATTCAAGAAACCATTCAATGTTTAGAGATGAGAACAGTAAAAAAGCCTCTTGTAGAAACATATGCTAAATATGAGCACTTATGACACGCCTTTTCCCAAATCATAATGGTACATAATGAACAAGAGGGGTCCTAATAGTCTCAGAACACAGACCATCATATTTAATACACTGATGCTTATAAAGACATGCCTATGACCGAGGTCGGGGTTAATGGTACCAAATAAAACATTTTTGTAGACTCCGGAGCAACACATTCAGTAATAATGACCAAATGCATGCCTACAGCTAAAATAAGTGGCAGATACACCTATTCTCAAGGTGCGTCTGGTATCACTGTAAAATAACATTTTACCACTCCTTTAAAGTGTCATTACTTCAATGTCAAGATTTTCTTTTGTCTCCGCGCTGTCCCATTAACCTGATGGGCAGTGATTTGATGTGTTCACTGGGAATTAATATAATTTCCACCCCAGATGGACTCAGAGTAACAAGAACGCCCCCTGCTTAGCCTTCTATGGTTAAAAACAGCGGATCCCACGGTCATGTATTCTCCCTCTGCTGATGTTTACAGACAGCCGTTCCACTGTCATCTGTACACCTTAAGGTCTGTTTACCTTTTTGATGAATGTTACCCAAATTCTACTAGTTCGTTCCTAGCTCAGACTCCAGCACAAGTGTCTCCACTGCTGGCTGAAGTCCCTGACTCGCTCTGGGCAAAGAATAAATATGACGTAGGCCTCATTCAAAACACTGAGGCTGTGATTATTACACCCAAGTCACATTAAGGACCTCGCAGAAGTCAATATCCATTGAAACAAGAAGCAATTGATGGCATCACTCCAGTATTTAAGTCCCTACTGGAGGCGGGTGTTATTGTCCCATGTGATGACTCACCCGTCAGAACACCTATATTTCCTGTCAAAAAGATCAGACCAAAGGGTTTGACCATGTGTCTAAAGGGGGGATGTTGTCAATGATAACTGAACATTGGTTTACGAAGGGCTTTTCAACATTTGCTCAAAAGTATTGTCAGAGCTGCATGACATGTGCAGGTCGACCCGTTGTTGTGACACAGCAAGCAGCACATCCTCCTCCAACGTGACCATTTGAACACCTATTGATGGACTTCATAGAGCTAAGTCCAGCTGAGGGTAAGAAATGTTGTTTGGTAATGGTTGATATGTGGTCCAAGTGGGTTGAAAAACATCAAACAGCAACCGTTGTGGCAAAAGCCCTGATGACAGAAATTATTCCCAGGTGGAGAATACCGACTAAGATTTCTAGTGACAATGGCTCCCATTTTGCCAACACCGCAATCAAACAAGTCGGTGAGTACCTAGGCATTGATTTGAGATACCACTGTGCCTACCACCCAGCAAGTGGAGGTGCTGTTGAGCGTGAAAATGGCACGCTAAAGCAAAAACTGGCTAAATGTTGTGTAGACAGTGTCTACTAGACACAGGTCTTCCCTGGCCTAAAGCTCTGCCTATTGTCCTGATGTACATGAGAATGAGAAAACGGGCTCGAACTAACTTAAACCCCTATGAGTGTCTTTTTGCAGCTCCTCCCCATGTTGGAATCCATCCACCAGGAGGCCCTCCTCCTGACACTGCTCTCTGTGAAGATGCTATGCTAACCTATTGCATTAACCTTTCTCGTGCCCTTTCTGATATCAGGAAACAGGTTGCTAAAGCCCTACCATCACCTGCCAACACACCTCTGCACAGCATCCAACCAGGTGACTATGTGGTAGTGAAAGACTTCAGGAGGAAACGCTGGTAAGCAAAACGTTGGCAGGGTCCCTTCCAGGTGCTCCTAGTTACCCACACAGCTGTCAAATTAGCTGAAAGAGCCACGTGGATCCACGCCAGCCACTGCAAACGGGTTCCTCTGCCGAGTGAATCCCCACAGGCACCGACTACAACCAAGGAAGCAGCTTCTGATAAAAAGGCACATATATGACCATAATAAAGTCATAATTGTGACCGGATATACTTGATTCAACACAGGACAGGTGTGAGCCAAAAGCCGCCTTGGTCCTGCTCCGCTGAAAACACATCACACACACTGATACAAGCTCAACGCGACGTGCAAGCGCAGTATCAGACTGTCCGTTTAACGGTTCGCAACATTACCAATACTAGTTGTTATGCTTGCTCTCGCTTGCCTCACTCGTCGAATAGTGCCCCTTTGGTACCAGTTCCCTTAAATAACACAGAAACGCTCTGTCTTAGTTGCCATGACTGGCTCAGGTCCCTACACAGAAAAGAAGATGATACGATATCGCGACCTGATAAACGAGAGAACGATTGACTATGAAAACCATCACATAAGAAACACGTCCATGTATTCCAACGTCACCAAAATGACGTTGAGCTCGCCATTGATTAATGCACCCATACCACATTCGTATACTGCAGATGTATGTTTCAGCGACTCGTTTAACTTGGGTGTGACCGGTTCCTGCGAACAAACTGTTAGGTCTACCTGCTCTAGTACCAGACGAGAAAATGGCCTTTCTCCTTGTCGTAACAGAGAGAACACACCATATATAGCTAGAACTAATCTGACTGGTTCACTGCTCAAGGAAAACACTACCTTAGCCACAAATCCTACTGTAGTGATTCCAAATTCAGCTGGCTATAGTTGCCTCACATCACATGTTTGGGTATGTGGCTCGGGAGTGTATCTTATTCTCCCACCGAGATGGTGCGGGGTTTGTCATATGGCCAAGTTGCTTCCGAACGCTAGAATTACGGAAAACATAACTTATCACAGTAAAAAGTCGTATTCACATTATTTTCCTCACCAGCAGCGGGACTGCAGGTAAAAAAAGAAACCACCTGGCGCTGCTGGAGGGTCAAAAAGAAAACAGAACCGCGAACGAATCACGGGTGAGGTGAAATTCTTAAGCGGTCTGGTTCCATTCTGGGGTGCGGTAAATAATGTGCATGAAATCGACAGATTAGCCCATGAAGTAGAGACTCTAACCGCTGATGTGACTATTGGATTTGCGTTGCTTACTCCTGAACTACAGGCACTTCGAACATATGCGATCCAAAACAGAATGGGATTGGACCTTCTCACAGCCGCCTCGGGAGGTGTGTGTCATATCATTGGGACCGAGTGTTGTACTTGTATCCCAGATGCGAACGATAATCTCACACACGTTGTCTCCCACCTGAATGCTCTGTTAAACGCTGAGTATGACGCAGACAGGTCCATTCCTGAGGGATGGGACTTTTTCTCTTGGCTAACTAGCTCATGGCGCTCACTGATGTATAAAGGAGCTATACTGTTGTTGCTGTTTTTCATATTGTTGACTTATTGATCTATGGTCTCCAGTATGATCTCACGAACGATGACACAGTATACGGATCTGAATAATGACCCTGAACCTTGTATCCTATTTGAAATTCCAAGCGATACTGATGTTAGTGACTTGGATGAAGAAACCAGTGCATAATTAATTTGTTTTCCCCGTTGCTTGCTCTAAATACAGTATTGCTGACAATACACAAAAACAGCTAAACTGCATTTCCTGACTGTAGCATTATGATAGTATAACTTGAATCCTCTCGAATTGTTATATTTGATCTGAACTTGTTCAGCTACAGCTCATGTTTATACTATGTTTGATCAATAGAATGATCAAAAGGGGGGGATGTAATGGCAAATTTAGGTTTTAGTTATACTGTGTGATTTATATTTGTGTATGTTTGAAGATATACTGTGTAAAGGATTTATGTCCACAGGCCAGGTGCAGGGAGGTAAACACCTCTGTACAAAAGGTCTTCTTCTTTCCCTTTGACCTTCACACCTCCCTCCCTAACCTATTCCTTATCCTAGGCGCCAGTAGATATACTAAATCAGAACAGAGTCTGCAGACACTGAAATATAGCCTTGACCACCCTGTCCTGTTTTGTCCTTTATATTAAGGATGTGAAGCCTTTCTTATCAGTGCATTACTTTGCAGGCTCGACAGTGCATACTCTGTAGGCTCTGTGTGATCCTGTAAACCTGCCTCTTTCTTGCAAGAAATAAAATACCACAAAGACACTCTTTGTCATTGATTGTTATTTCAACGCTCACTTTGGACTCATCTCGGGACATCGATAGATAGATAGTAATATTTTCCACCACAGACCAAACTCTCAAAGTGTTTCAACAATAACATGATAATTCTAATGAGGAATCTTGGCAGCTAGACATTTTGTTCCACTGAGACCAGAGGTCTTTAGGAAGTCAGATTACACTATTTTACCTGTATGTTATACCTGTATGAGCAGCTCTGACAGCCTGCTCGTACTGTAGTTCTATTGTAATCAAGAAAGAAGCAAACATTTGTGATGAATTAACTTTTCATGTCATTCGTCAAGCAAAAGCATCCGGTTCAAGCTTCTCAAATGGCACGGCTGGCTGTTTTACCATTGCAATGTAGTGCAACACATACCAGCAGGCCTCTGGATAAACAACAGCTGTCTGCTGCAGTGACATCCAGCCCTCAGGCAGCTCTCCCACAGCTAAACCAGAGTTTGCCGCCACTGTCGTATATGGGGTGATGGCTAGTTATAGGAGAGAAGATGCTGCGAACATCTGCAGGCTGTCAGTAAGGAGCAATTTAAACCCGAACGTGCCCTGCTGCGTCTCTCATACCATCGGACCGAACCACGACAGCAGCGAACACAATAGGACAGTGAAGGGCCTAATTATTGCCCCTATCATTTGCATAATTACAATGTTTTTCTGAGGCAGGGGCAGTATAGAAATTGTAAATTGTAGTGGACCCGCTGTCTCTCCTTAGTGGAAGTCATATTTGAATGGAGAGAGCCTGTTCTGCTAGCCAGGCAGCCAGGCTCAGGCAAGAGGTCCCAATCAGCCAGCCTCACAGACTGCTCATTCAATAGGATTTAAAAAGCCAACTGTGTGGAGAAATGAGAGTTTTGCCCCCCAAATCATATGGAATTACAGTGCTGGTTGCATATGGGGGGGAGCCAGTGGCAAGCACAAAAGCCCACAGGAAGCAGCTATTTCTGTGTGTTTTAGTAACCCAACCAAGCAATTTAATTCTTTTGTTCGGGGAGTTCTACTTCATTGATTAACAAAAGCGGGGATATAATTTTTTCAGCCCCTTTTGAAAAGCCTGAAATGTCAAGCCTTTTAAAGGAGATTATTCTGCCTGTGTGCGATGAATAGAGCCCAGAGTAACCTTTTGTCTACAATTAAATATTCCAGCATAAATATAAAAGAAAATCAGAGATGGGGAAGATTGAGTCAGGAGAGATTGGAGAGGTAGATCCTCTGCCCGATAGTGGCAACAGCCTGGCTCTAATTAGATATGCCAGGCGGGCTGTGAGCAGTCACTCTCCACAGCACGGCGAGAGAGGAGGCAGCCTGAGAGAGGAGGACAGAGGAAACCTATCTGCTCATCTGTCCGTCCAGCGCCTTCCTCTGGGCATCCACAAGGTATTTCAGGAGACTTTGTTTTGTTTTGCTTCCCGCCGCTATTTGTTTTCCTGACATCTTTGCCACCGGAGAGGGACAGTCTGTAAGGCAATGCCTTCTGGGAACTGCATAAACAGAGAGGGCTGAATAAGAAGGGGAAAAAAAGTTATGAGATTGTTTATGATTGTGAGGAGTGATTAGGAATGACAATAAGATACTTTAGGGACAGAGAGTTTTTTTTTTTTTTTTTTTTTTTTTTTCACTCAGTAGGTAGACTGTGTGGCTGCCTGGAGGAGATGAAGAGGGATGATAATGAAGTTTTGATCATGCAGGGCTGCTTTTGATTGTGTTTTGTGAGTTGCAATTGCATTTGCATTGAGGAGGCTGAAATGTACATGGACCGAGCTGACCTGTGTGCTTTGATATGACAGTGAGCTTTGCACTGTTGTCTTTATTCTTTATGGAAACATTTAGCTGATAAAAGTTTTGTCATCACTTGATCAGAAGTTTTTCAGGTGGTGTTTAGTGTGCAGTTTGGTGAAGCTGTCGTCCTCTGTTATGTAACCCCTTTTCTCTTTAATTACCCTTCGATTAAAGAAAACACTAAAGGAGGTAATGAAACCCTTTAACTCTCCTGCAGGTTTAGTATGAACAGGGTGCTAGTTTTCTCCGTCAGGTTTTGATAGATGGTGCTGTGACCTCTTGTCCGTTGATGATTTTCAACTGTCCAATCATTTCCTTGCGTGACTTCATGCAAACGACTCATCTCTGCCAATAGACGTGATGCTCCTCTTGACTTTTGACACGATGGGTTCATACATATACGTGGCTTTTTGACAAATGCTCATTCTTTATTAACTGACTTTCACATGTTTACTTGAGATTTCTGGAGCTTGTTTATGCTGTTTATTTATATTATGATAAGTTAACAAAATAATTTATTACTTAAAATGATCTGTATTCACCTGGTTGCATAAGTTTAGGATAGGAAAGGTCTCTTTTTTTATTGAAACAAATTATTTTCAAGTTCTAAAAAGTTTGTTTCATCAAGTACTGTTTTGACCCTCTGAAAAAATTATTTAAAACATCAGTAAGGAAAAATAAAAACTCACTACCCTTTGATTCAACATTTATTAGAGGCTTCTGTATTAAAACTCAACTCACACGAATGGTGTGTTGACTGGTGGGTTTTCATATTTTAAGAAGTTACAAATATGATCCCACATTGTTTGGTCAGAAATTCTGATTATGTAGCAAGATGGGAGGCTGAAGGTAAAAGATGAAAAGCAGTATTTTGATGTATTGTTGTTAGTGAAAAAGGACTATGATCGTCTTGTACTCAATTATTATTATTTTTTTTTTTACATATTACAGGCATTGAGAAAGGACAACCTCTATTTGAAATTATTTCTAAAACCACTCAAGGGCTCCTGAATTATTATTTTTTACCAGAGCCTTCAGCGTCCTTAATTTCTATCAAACGTTTTTCTGCCTAAATGATGTGCAAATTATTTAACTTAAGATAGATTTTGTATTTGAACAAGCAGGCAAGAACAACACATCATTAGAGGACTCCCCTGCTACTAAAATCATTAACATTTAACATAATAAAACAAAAGAAGTGCAGGTTACAATACATCTTACAAGTATATCTATGCAACCTACAAGACCATACGTGGATGCAGATTTTATAGCCAACATTATGACTATCAAAATGATGTTGGAAGGGTGGGAGCCTGCAGACTTTGTACTGACAGTGAATGCAACAGGCCCTTCAAACAACCTACATTACTTCACTTGCTCCTGTTCAGTCTGCTAATTTCCTCCAACTGTCTCAAATTCTGGATCAATGATAAGGAGTTCTAATTAAATTGCAACGCAGGAAAGCATTAATAGAGTGTAGTTATTCCAACTATGTGGGGTAAAAGAAAGAAATGCAGTAGCGATACTATGGGATGAATGAATTATCTTTTTTAATTTGACCAAAGGACAAAAATACAAACTCTATTTCTATTTAAATTAGTGAAATTGTTTCTCCATCTTTCAATCCACCAAATGGTTGCTGGAGCTTTGTACTTTTAAACTCTACCTTACCTTTTTTCTTTTTCTTGTCAGGGACTCAAAAACATTTTTGCACTTATTCTGTCGGACTGAGTATCAGTGAGAAGTAATCTTACCATTGACGTATCCAACAAATTGATCTTCATGGTGTTTTCAGTGCCACTGCACATTCATATTTACTTTTCTAAATGTTATTTTGAAACTCTTTGTAGAATTACACATATCAGACTGGATCCAAATTTCAAGTGCAAAAGGTTTTGTGTGCATCCATAGTAGAAGCTTGACCCAGGGGTGGAAGTATCAGATCCTTTACTAAAGTAAAAGTAGCAATACCACACTGTGAAATACTCCATTACAAGTAGAGGTGCTGCATTGACGAAATTAAAGTATTGTTAGCTAAATGTATCAGGAGTAAGTACTAAATGCAGAAAAATGGCCCCTGTTATTTATTGTATTATTGTATTATTATTATTATTATTATTATTAATTATTATTATTATTATTAAAGAGGTATTAATGCAAGTAGCATTTACTTTTGGTTGAGCTGGACCCAATTTAAGCTATTCTATAAACTGTTATAGTGCATCTAATTCTGTGGGAGAATATAATAACCTGCAGATCATTTTGGGCCCACCTCTTCTCTTGTAGGGTGTTGAATCATGTGATGTAGTCAAATTCCCCGGTTGAAATGCAGACACTGTTTGTTTCATGTCACGCCCCCTGCAACCTCCCCTCTTTTTCTGTTACTCTCAAACAGATATTTTCAATTAAAGGCAAAAAAGTGCCCAGAAAGTAGCTTATTTAAATCCCTAACTGATTGATGTTGTGACTTGAGATCATTCAAAATGATTTCAGTGACATTTTGAGCCTTTTAGATTGGAAAAGAATAAATACTGATTTGATGTTAAATCCCTTAGATTATAAAAATGTATATTGCTTTAACCCTAAATTGTCAATCACAAACCTTCCACCTGCCATCTGTCAGGTGCTGTAGTAATGGTTTAACCCAACACCAAACTATGCTTATTTTTAACCCCATTCAACACCTGTACTTCATCTTAATTCTAATCTTAACCCTAAACCAAAGTGTTAATCCTAAATACTAACACACACACACACACACACACACACACACACACACACACACACACACACACACACACACACACACACACACACACACACACGCACGCGCACACACATAAATCTAATGTCACCTCTATTCCAGCAGCCTGTTTTTTCCCCAGAGGGCTTTATCAGAGCTGTGGAGGGCTGATTGGAGGAGGCAGCAGTAATGACTGCAGGTCGTGAGGTCACCACCCTGTTATGATAACTAAACTGTGAGGTCAAACTCCGAAACTGCAGCATGCTCTGCCTGCTGATGATGACTGATAACAGCAGATGAACATTGCTTTGTTACTTTAAAGTTAAATCAAAATTCATCCATTTATAAAATTAGATTTTTTTTATCAGTTTTCCAACCAAACTGTCACAACCAAAAATATGTAATGTTTAGATTATTTTTGTAGTATACATTTGAATACATATATATATTGAAATTATGACAAAAATATTTCCCCAAAGAAAAAACCCACCATGTATCCCTAAATGTGAATCCATGTGGATTCAACAGCATGCTTCTCTGGTAATAAATCAGATTTTTTTCCTAATAATACAATATAAACCCCATAGTTTGGGCATTAAACTTTAAGATATATATATCAGAGTTAAATGCCGATATACATATACACACAATAATATTTTAAAACTGTTAGAATAGAAAAATATTAAAATGTTATTTGCAAGAATTACATCAAACAGCTCTTTGCTATGTAATGATTACGT
Organism: Anoplopoma fimbria; assembly: GCF_027596085.1. NCBI lineage: Eukaryota > Metazoa > Chordata > Actinopteri > Perciformes > Anoplopomatidae > Anoplopoma > Anoplopoma fimbria. The sequence continues at coordinate 9,070,433 of NC_072456.1, forward strand.
GAGCAGAGAATGAGGTCTCCGTCCCTCTGTATGTGTTGTTTTAGTGCAGCGAGTCTCTCTGTTGTGCCACACTGTCTATCTAATGGCCGCTGCTCTTCATTGCACTCATATGTCGTCCCGACCCGCAGCATCATCACAGAAGTGTAACGCCCACCCCTCGGTTCCCCATCAGGTAAACGTTGTAAGCTCTGTCAGCACTATCTCTGTTGTTTGCACTGTTTGCAGCCGTTAGCTGCGAGCCGCCGGCTCATCTGTCACCATGTTGAGAGCTGTGTGAAGCAATAGAATTCATCAGAATTCTATACTGATCACCTTCAAGTGAAAGCTCACTTTTCAACATTTTCAATATATAATAAGGTTAATTATCATTAAAGGACACTCTAAAAATGTTTTAAAATAACCTCCACATATAAGTTGCGCACACATTTTTCCCATAAAGTTGGACTGACTGCAGAATGACATCTGGGCTAAGTAAACATTTCAAACAAACACTGTAATTCTTGTAAGACTCCAGTTTATTTTTGCTTTGCTTTTCATATCAGTCATTTTGCAGGTTTCTCTCTGGTTCTAGTTTCAAAACTTGCTTTGGGCAATCAATACTTAGAGTCCTCCATGTCCTGAAAGATATGTTTCTAATCTTGTGCGCATAAAATAGAACACTCAGTATGTTCAAATTAAGAGAAATAATGCATGATTTTTGTGCATGTTTTCTTGCACCCACCTTGTTAGATGCTGGTGAGAAGGATACAACAGTTGTTTTGTAATTTGTGCTTATTCCAACATTTGTGGCCTTGTCAAGTGTGACATTATGTAACGAAGCTTGTTTAAAATGTTGTGGGCAACCGTTTATTTGTCAAGCACTAGAGTGTGTTTTTACATTTTCACAGACAGTCACACATGCACACAGACAGGCGTGCTGGTAGACAGACATGCAGTAGATGGAGGCAGAATGACTTCTACAGACAGTCAGAGCATGTGTATAAATCTGGAATAATGCTGATTTTTTACTTTTCCCAAAGAGGACTGCTAGCTTGGCAGAAAGGAAACAAGAATTATTCAATCAAACAGCTCTCCTTCCATATCCAGATTTGACTCCAGCCGCATAAAGCTTGCCGCATAATCCTTTTATCAAACCATCCGATGGAATACTCTTATTGGAAATACCCAGGGAGAGAAATAATATTAAGGTCATTTCTATCTCGAGTTTATTTTCTCCTTTTAAAAAAAAAAAAATCACCACTGCTCTCCATTTTTTTTAATCTTTAAACAATAATTACTTCAGGTTAGCGGATGGACACCTAACTGCTGATTATGAATGTTCTCTGACCACTGAGGGAATCTCTGCACTCATCAGTAATAACTGAATCAAATTGTCCTCATTTTTATTAAAAAAAAAAAAAAAAAACAGCATCTCTGGTAAAGCGTGTTCGTACTGCGCTGTGGTGAGCCTCCGTCAGGCAGGTTGGAGGGGAAATGTAATGTGGGTCGGCTGGTGATGGTGGCTGGTAGTACGAATATCTCCAAGGTGGTAGATATGGAAGCTGTGAGAGCTGCTGTTCTGTCCTGTCAGCGTTTTACAGCTTTATATCTCTGCTCTCTTTAAGTGTGTGTGTGTGTGTGTGTGTGTGTGTGTGTGTGTGTGTGTGTGTGTGTGTGTGTGTGTGTGTGTGTGTGTGTGTGTGTGTGTGTGTGTGTGTGTGTGTGTGTGTGTGTGTGTGTGTGTGTTAGGGTTTAGGTTGGTGTATGCAGCTCAGGGTCATTGTTGTATTAAAACAATGTTTCAATTCTCCCATCTGTTTTTTCCTCAAGAGGAGTTCAGGGGGATTCTATGTTTCTCATGTATCTCACTTTCAATAACTGCAATAACTTCGGGTGCTTTCCTTACGGTTAGATGTCCTCATTCAATGTGTACATATATACGATTTCTTAAATAAAAAAAAGTGGGGGTTTGGTACCCAAAAGCTGAATATGACGTGTATAATACAACATTTTAACAGAACAAGCCTGGCACTCTTAAATTAGACCCTTACAAAAAGTTTCATATTGAACCCACACTTTATATAGGCACATGTAGCTGTGTGAAATATTAACACCCAGAAACTATTTCATGTGTGCTTTTTTGTTTGGTAAGAGTGTAAAATAAGAGCTTTTAAGATATACAGTATGCTTTAGCAAATTGACTGAATACATTATTTCTGTTCATTTGGACTGAATAAGCCCTTTCTAGAGATTTTATGATCAAACTTCTCAAATAGGTGTATGCTGACCTTCTCTTCTTGCATCAGCATTTGTGGGAAAAGTCAATGAGTATGAGATGTCCTGACCAATGCTTATCTATTTAATGGTGCTTTCTTATGTCATATAGTTAATATTATTTAAAAAAATTGTCGAGCAAATAAAAGGCTCTTTTATGTGTTTTGATGTTTGGACCACAATGGAATACAAAGGAGTACAGATATCTCAGGCTGTTGCTGACACTACTTATCAAACTGGGATACGTTTATTGTTGGTTTCAGTCTCTTCAGATGGATAATTGGGGTTGATAATTAAAGGGCCAGTGCACTGATTTGACACTTCAAGTTCACTCTTCATGAGGCGTACTTCTCAGCCAGTTGAATAATGTCTACTGTTGCTCTGGAGAAAACACTTCAAAGTTGAAATAAACTTAAATGTCATAGGGGTTCAATGGGATGTGTTGAGATAGTACAAATTTATATCAGAAACCTTACAAACTCTAGATGCCTTTTGAAAGGATGTATGCATTTACCATCCAGGAATAGTCTAATGAGAGACGTTATCAAGTTGCACAAAGGAATGGAATGATCCAGTGTTTTTGCAGCTTGAACCTTATTAGGGACTTAAAGTCGAGATATCTTGGCCTCTGCTGCTTTGATTTTGACCATTCTTTTTTCTTTTTTTTTTTATGAGACCCAAAGCTTTTTGAAAGTGCTGAGGTACCCTTTTAATATGTCATGAAATGCTAATGTTGTCTTTAAAACATCTCAAGAAGAAGAATGATGGCTTTAAACTTTCCTGTAGTTTCCTCTCTGCTTCCGTCAGTTGTTGATGCGTTTATTAGACTAACTTAGTTATTCTACCATGACCCCTTGTTCTGTTGCTTGAGGTGCGAGTCTGAGCATGCCATTCAAGATATAGCACCCTGCTGTGATCTGGTTAGGGATTTTAGCCATGCTAGAAACATAGCAATGTCACAGGTCAGTCAGTTTATCAATCCACCACTTTGGTTCAGACTGTAATATCTCAACAACTACTGGATGGATTACTATGACATAGGAGGAATCCGTCTGTGTCATGATCCCTGAGTTTTCATCTAGAGCTAGCGCGAGCAGGTTGACATTTTTAAACCGAAGTGAAATGTTTCAACAGCTATTGGATGGATTCTCATGAAAGTTGGTACACACATTCACCGCCCCCTCAAAATGAATTGTTCTTCAGTTGTTCACTCTTGATTCAAATAACAGTTCAGTTGCTGCTCAGTGTGTGAATCAGATATTCTATATTAGAAAGAATTTAAAAAAAAAAAAGGAAGGCTGCAGTACAATTTAAGGACTGACAACGGTTGAATGCCTGTGAAAGATGTTGTTTTGGCCGCTTCCCCTCAGCGATGATTACTGTTTCATCGCACTGATGGAATGACACAGCCTGTGACCTGGACTCTGATGGCTGGTCAGTGGATCCAGGAATTAAACAACTCCTGTCTATTAGTCTCTCCGACCTGGAGTGACCATGCCAGGTCTCAGACCATCAGACCAGCACTTCATCCTACGTTCTGTAGTGTGTGATGATCTGGTAATGGGATAACAAGTCATAGTTCACTCTGAACTGGCTTCCCCACTGCTGCGTGTGCGTGTGTGTGTGTGTTTGTGTGTGTGTGACTACAGACCTATAATTATCCTCCTGAGGAAAACAAGTGCAGAGTGAGTGGTCCATTGTGGAAACAGGATTATAGCCTGTGAGAGAACAGAACGCTCTGCGCTTTGTGTTGGCTAATGTTTTCGAGTTGAGCTGAGCTGTTTGATTTGAGCTGTGTGCGTGTGTTTATGTGTGTATATGTATGTGTGTGTGTGTATAATCAAATCTAGTGGTCAGAGTTTGTCTCATTTCATCAATTCCCTTCCTGTCTTTTCTGCTGAATATGTCTTAGAATTGTCTTAGAATGTGGCCTAACGTAGAGCTGCAGGGCAGGTGGTCATTAATATGACAACACGTACACATGCAGGCAAACGCACTCTTTCTCTTCAAGCCAAACACCTCATTTAGTTTGTTTTGATTAAGGTGTACGACCCAGAGTGAGAGAGTGTGAGGTGCAGAGACAAGGAGAGCGGAAGAAAGAAAGAGAAGGCAGGCTTTTTCTTTCATAGAGTTCCTTGTGTCAGTTGTGTAAGAAAGCCACCAAACCAATAATTTTGTCAAGTTCTTTTTTTAGCAGAGCGGCTGAAGCGTCTTTGGATTGCCACATGTATAAAAGCAGCCCGTATAAAGCCATTCACAGCCCTGAATGAACACGCCATCTGTGGGGCTTTCTTATTTCCTCTTCTCTTTTCTTCCTCTCCTTTTTTCAAGCCTTGTAATCAAATTTGAGCAAAATCAAATGGTGGGAGGATAGAAGGGAGAGCAGTGGGGGTGGGAGGGAGGGAGGAGGGTTCAATGAAAGTACCTTTTGTTGGTCTGAAACGAGCAAGTAATTTACAAAATGCCCTCCCTTTGTGCAGGGGGCTAAGGGAAGAAAGAAATCAGTAGCTTTTAGAAGCTAGGCCTTGCGCTGCGACGGGCAAGATAATGAAAGCCGTCTTGTGTTTGTGGGCTAGAGAGCATCTCAAAGGCAGACCGGGCCCCGGCTCAGGGTTAGCTCGGCTGCTGAAAAAAAAAAAAAAAAAAAACACAACACTCTCGTCTGTGTATGTGCGTGCATGTGTGTTTGTGTGTTTGGCAAAGAGCGGCAAAACAGGACGGCTGTGCCCGGCTACTCTTGGCATAGACATTCGCAGGAACAGACAGAGTTGTCGATGCTGAGGAGAGCAGAGGGATTAAAGAACGGCTTCACCGCCACTGAAGGTTGCTCATCTCCTCTTACCTGTTGTCCCGTTGCAGGTGTGTCTGGGCCGGCCCCACTTTCAAGAGGTGTTTACACCTCTGTAGAGGAGTCTGGAGGAGAGATGAGGATGCTGAGGAGATGAAACATCCTGCAGGGATCATTGTGTTGAAGGATTACGAGGAGCAGGAAGAGGGTTTTCATCTGACTGTTTTCGTCCTCTGTTCCTCTGCGTGGACGTCTGGGAGTGGAGCACCTGACTGCTGGAGGACACTCAGCCTTTACCTGCACGGATTATTACCTGAGTGACACCTGGACAGACTGCTGTCGTGGATTATTACAGGTCCGTTCATCTGGAATAAGATAATTACTATCTGTGCAAACTCAACCTAGACTTTACTTGTTGACTAAAAGAGTAACTAAATATGATAAACAGATGCTGCCTGATGCCTTTACACGCAGGTCACTTACCCACCTCACCTGAGATGTAGTCAAAGCAATGCTGATTAGTTATCTGCTTGACAGCCTAAACTGATTCTTGAAATTGGTATCACTCCCTGCAGTTAAACATTTTTTAATTATTCATAATTACATGTCATTAAAGTTAATTTAAATGTCCGCTGTGTCTGGCCTGCAGATTAGTTCCTGGTTTACAGTGGACGGGCTCTTTCCTGGTTTGTCTTCCTGCAGAGACTGGTGAGTTAAGACAATTTAAACAACAAGTATGTTTTGTTTCTTTCTCTTTTTGTTTCCTTCTTCATCGTCCATCTCTTTCCTTCTACCTGTCGGTAGTTGTTTCTGTGTATCTCTTAGATAACCATATCCTCTCTCCTCCACACTTATTCTATATCTCATGTGCCATATGAAGTGCCTGAATTTAATAAGGGTTGTTCCTTGTATTCTTGTCATTATAGCTGAAAGCCTGAAAGCTATTCAAAGTGTGTTCTCTTATATGCCTACATATGTCTATGTGTGTGTTTATACTTTTCATGCCTCTTTCGCTTGTTAGTAATTGACTTAAAACCTTTTCCTGTATTGTAAGAAAATTCCATCCCTCATTTTTTTGCTTTTCTTATTTTTAAAGACTTTAGTGCAACAGGAGAACTACATAATCCGAGTTTGTCTTTGTAGAATTGCAGCTAGAGGTGGGAATCATTTTTACCAGAGCAAATACAGCCGAAGGCAATACATTTAATTAATATTGTCAAATGATGTCATATGTCATGGCGTTTTCGTAGCAGTGGAGATTGGCTTGGATCGTTTTTTGAGGTATTTTAATACAAACTTCTTGAGGCTCTTTCTTGATGAAACTGAATATAATTACAGTGCAGGTTTTACTTTGCAATCCATATCCATCAACACAAGCCAGTTAGTAATGATTTCATCAGGTGAACCGGCCTATTGACAGACAGTGAAATGTCCAAGTAATCCAAATTACTTTTGTGAAATGTAGGTTTTCAATAAGTGAATCAGGAAATGTTTCCATCAGAAATATCACCATGGTTACTTTCAGTGATGGAAAGTAGCTTCTTTTACATCTACTCTACTACAATTCAAAGGCAAATATTGTTCTTGTTACACCACTACATCACAGTGTTGGATCAGTTAAGTTGCTTTGCAGATTCAGAGTAATAATACAAAAAAAATCAACAAAAAAAATCATGATTTATTATTATGGATTAAGATAAGAGAGAACTAAATTGATCCCCGGGGATATTTTCACACACTGCCCAGCAGAATATAAAGTAGTTAAAAGTTAGCTACCCCCATACCTGCTTTCTACATTGGTGTGCAAGGCATATTGAACTGTGGGTAACCATAGCAACAGTAAATCAGCTTGATGCTACCAATAACTTTACCCAAACTTACTTTGATTATAAGTAAAACCAACATGAACAGACACACTTTAAAGATGGATTACGGTTTGAACACAGCCCACCATGCTTTCCTGTTGCTCTTGGCCATGAAATACACATGATGATGTCTCAGATGTAATCAGATGTCTATTGCAGGAATAAAAAATACCTTTCCCTTTTAATTTCAAGACATCTAACTGTATAATTTCTTATTAGTAGTAATTTTAACCTCATTATGTTAGTTTCAACTGTGTGTTACTGTCAACTGTTAAATTAATTGTTATGGTTGCTAAGGTTTCCTGCAGTTGATGGGCCTATGATTTGGAATGTTAACCATTCTAGAATTGTTGACCAACATCCCATTTCAGGTGACTGTAACATTAGTTGGTATCCTTTTTTAATGTGGTTGAGGTTTGTCTGAAGACGTTATACATCCATAAACTACAAGTGAGACTGGTGCAGCTCTGGCTTGTGCATGCAGGAGGCATTTTAATCTTTTTTAAGTCTGCGCCATTTGACCTGTAAGCAAGCACCGTCACTACTGCATCGACTTATAATTTCAGCAATTACTTAAAGTAACTGAATTGGTTAATCCATCCATCAATTGTCTGCCACTTATCTGGATCCAGACTACTACAGAAGTTGATTCATTATATTAGTATGAATTACGGTTATATACACATTGCATATAAACACTGCAGAAACCCTGTTAAAGTTGATCTTGCTTTACCTGAGACTACTCAGTCACCCTATCAGTAAAGTGTATTACTTTTCCGCCCCCCTCCGTTGTGTTCTTCAGGGAACAATAAACAAGCAAGCCACATTCAAATAAGCTGATTTCTCAGATGGCATATTGAAATGTCAGAATTTGCACTGGAACAAATGTGCCCGTTGAATTCAATTTGGAACAGAATGGGTAATAAGCTATCTTGTTGTTGCCACACACTGACTGGCAAAGTCCCAGTCTGTCTGGAGGGTTACAGTCACTTAGTCACGCTGTATGCATCGCTGCTTTGATTGTCACCAACAAACCGTTTAACCCCCTCGCCTAAGCCAAGGTGAGTGTGCCTGTGTGTGTGCTTATAAGTGTGCACGAGTGTGAGTGAGTGAATGAGGGGGGAAGATGGGAAAACACTGGCTTTTCTATTTCCTGTTTCTTTAAATCACATACAGTCACAGGTTGTTGTGTTTCAACCCTCACAGTATTTTAACACTATTTTACATTTCTCCAATAAATCTTGTCTAGTTGTAAATCAAAGACTAATGCAAACATCAAAAAGATGAACTTTCAAGTCAGAAGATCAAACTACTGTTTTGGTCCCTAATGACCTGTGTCAGAGGTCTGTGAAAGAAACATCAGTTGAATGTAGTGTCTGATAGCTATTATTTTCTCTGCCAGGAGGATCATGTGATCGGTCTGCTCCACGGCTCACTTTTATGGTTTCGGACGTTGTTTGCTGATTGTCTGCATACCTCACAGCATGTTTTTGAGTTTGAAAGAAGTCTGTGTTACGATGCCTTACAGCCTATTGCTGTCTTGACGTGGGGTTGTATAAATTCAATCATACAGACTCATCAGTACAGCATTGGTCGTTGCAGACACACATGGCAGAAATCAAGTTGTTATTTGTTGCATCATACACATATCACCACATGGACTTATAAGACACCACTTATATCGTTTCAGTGGTGAAACATGACATGAATAACAATTCATGTCTGTCATTCACAGAGGGCACCAGTTAACATTAGACATGACTTGAAGTATCAAAATGTATACTTAATATTACGTTCCAGCTGCTCCTTCTCATCCTTTCACACTCTTCGGAGTCACACGTTAGCCTATTTTGAATGTGTTGGTAGCAGCATCTTCTCTATTAAATTTCATGGGTTATTAATCTCTGCTAGGTTAGCGGTCTGTTGTGACCCGTACAGCTCCCTGAGGACCCTCTAATAACGGCTAATGGGCTGTTAAAGCAGTGAGCGGGGCCTCTGACTCTCAGCACTGGATGGTCGTGTCTCACCACCAATTACAGCTCATCGAACATGAGAGGACGTTGATTGATTTCATCTGTAAGTGTGTGTCAGGCCGCACCTGCATGCTTGTGTGTGCGCGCATGCATCTGTCATTCAGACTTCTCTTCCACCCGGCTAGCTGTGCATAGGCAGTCATTAGCAGCAGCAGCAGCCAGTCATTAAGCCTGTCATTTCCTCTATCTGCCAGCTGACCTACTGATTTGGACAGCTTCTGTACTTAACCTATGAACTCTGATTCCCCAGCTTACTACACATGAGGAGGGTGTGTGTGTGTGTGTGTGTGTGTGTGCTCATGTGTGTTTTGAGGCAGTGGAGGGCTGTGTGCGCAGAGTCTTTTTAGTTACTAATGCAGATGATTTTAAAAGCAATTTTAATCAGTGAATGTTAAACAGGATTCTACACAGTCTTCAGCCAAACCTGAAATACACTTTTCTTTTAATTTCTCTTGTACTGAGATGATCAAAGGCCATAAATGCCAGACTGACAGTAATTCCATTATTTCCCACACATGACAGCATAAACAAAAATGTATTATCAATTAGAACACCTGTATGTAATATGGTACAGTATACTGACAACATAATAAGTTATCACAGGGAGGCTCAGTCAGAACAAAGTAGCCTGTATAGTCTTTTAGGACTGCAACGATTAGTTGACTTGTGGAAAGGTCAATCGACAAAAAAATGATGGCCAGCTATTTGATAATTAATTGTTAGAATAGTTTTCTATGCAAAAATGTCAGAAAATGTTTTTTCAGCCTCTCAAATATAACTTTAACTTAAACTAATAGAGATGTGGGGCTTTTCTCTGTTTTATATCATATTAAACTTAACATGTCTGGGTTTTGGACTAACAAATCAGGACATTTAAAAACATTTCCTTGGACTTTGAGAAACTGGGAAATGTTTCTGTATATTCTGATATGTTGTAGAGCAAACAATTAATCAAATGATCAAGTCCAATATAGAGATAATATTTATTTAATTTAATATTTTTTCTTAGTTCTCTATCTCTGTTTTCTCTAACTTTTTGGATGAAAGTCTTTGTCAAAGTATTGAACATTTTTTATCCCCTTAAAGTGAGATCATTGTGGATTGGCAGGTCACATTGACAGAAAAAGAGTGATGTGTTATCAAACGCTAAAATCCAATATAGGAAAATCAGATGTTTTTTCATTTCATTTTCTGTGACAGTTGGTCTAACTATATGAGGAAAAAAAAACCCCAGATGAAATAAATATAAAAATACACAAGATAGAATAACAGGGAAAATGGTTGAGTTGGCAGGTATGCATTACATAATACCCTTCATTGTGTTACAACCACAACTGCAACGCAATGTGCATCGGAATGTAATGCCCTTGTCACTGTGGCAGGGCTAATTGAATTATTAAATATTAAAGTTGCCTCTCTTTCTATCAAGCTACATTTCTCCACTGCCATTTTCTCACTGCACTGCACAAATACTTTGTTAATTTACAATTTTGTGTCTTTTTTTTTTACACGTTAGTCTTTGAGAACCTTCTGTAGAAATACTGAATTTTCACTCACATGGAGGTTTTTGAACAGGTGTGTACTAGTTCTTCATTTAAATATCCACTAATACCGTCAGACTTTTCCACAGCTGGGATTAACCTTGTGCTACCTTTTCTTAGCCGCAGCTCACTGTGGCTCTCAGGAAGCCCTCTGAAGCCCTGCGAGAAGCGAAAGAAGCTGAAATTAGGCAGCTTTCTGCCCCAAAGCTGCTGCATTAAGACAGCCCTCACCTTGGCCTGCTGGAGCTGCGTTAGCTGTACAGCTAATCCAAAAGCTAGCAAAGTCAGTCAGTCAGACCTTAAGCTAACTAAGGCTACCTCTGCTCTTCCTTGTCTTCCCAAGATAAGGTAATGAGGATCCGGTGGGGTTAAGGTGAAGTTTGGTGGTATTGAAGTCTCAGGTGCCACGTGTATTGGATGACCAGTGAATATCTCAGTAAATACACCGACTCTCAGGTAGGAAGGTAGGAATCACAGAGGTATTGTCTTAAGACGATAAGGCAATGAGAGGCTTACAGAGTTGTATCAGTGGACGGGGAAGGGGAGACTCGCACAGTAATACCTGCTATCTAGATGTGACACCACAGCTTGGCCCCCCGAGTGGGCTAGGCGGTGTTAATATTACCCTTTTGTCTTGTCCTGATAAGCTAATGGGGGTTATAGCGAGGATTGATGGGAGTGTTAAGAGCTGCATTAGCGGACAGAGAGGAACAGAGGACAGCCGAGCTGTTAAACCTCCTGGTTAGACACCGTAGGGCAACTCTCAGCTCCAGGTGATGATCACAAATCAGGAGTTGTCTTGCGCTGATAAGGAGGCGAGGTGAGAGGAGAGGACAGTGTTAAAGATGGGGCTACAAAAGGAGAAGATTTATTTCCTAATGGCTTTTTGATATTTGCAATATGTTTTTGATCCCATGCAAATCTGCTAGGTCTTTGAATTTTGAAACAGCATCTATCAGTCTTGACTGAGGTCTCTCGATTGTGCTAATAACAAAATGAAATTTCAGTTGTTTAAGCCATAACTTAACCTTATCTTCTCTAGACAGGCAATTTGTTAAAATATTTTTATACAGAACTTGCCATTGTTTTGAAATGAAGACAACTCAGCCAGACAAACTTTACAACCCTGTCTCCTAGAAATCAAGTAGATGTTTACCACTGATTTACATTAGCAATAAAAAAAACATATCGCAACTGGGATAGGGGGTCACTCTGACAATTAGCTCCCATCCACTCTATAGAGTTTTATAGTGACTTCAACTCATTGTTTAGCTGTTGAGACCATGTGGACAAAATTGCAGGTTTTAAGCTAAATTCAGATTTTCCGGTTTCATTTTTTCATTTTTCATTTTCATTTTGTTTTTGTTACTATGACCCATATCCTGTACCAGTTGCCCCTCTGAATCGTCATGTACAAAAGAGCAATACTAAAGATGCAACACCCATCATCACCAATTTGACTTGCTCATTGCAAAACAAACACGTCATCCAGCCACAGACTGGATAGCTTCAATAAAGTTTGTTTTAAAGCTCTTAACATTACCTCGACACTGCAATCACATTCTGTTCAACCAAAAATATGAAGAGTCAAGAAATCATTGCACTTACATTATGAATTTGTCCTCGAGAATTGTTTGGACACTTAATGTTTCTTTAAAGAAATCTAGAGGCTTTATGAAGTTATTTCCATCTTCTGTTCATCTCACCTTGCTAGCCACAACTCAGCTTACTCTTGGCCACACTGAAAACAAATGGTAGTTGTGTAATAGTGATATTCATGAGAAGTTGGAAGGAGATATACGTTTTAAAAACATTAAGTTTCTAGGTAAAAACCTGTGGTCCTTAAATTAGCAGAGAACGTTAACACATGATTTATTAGCATTAATGCCCATCTATGTTATTCTAGCTACTAAAAGTTTTCTGAATGTACAGGCTGCTTTTGCTTTTTTGCTTTGCTTGTTGTTCCTTTATTTCATTGTCTTCTGTCTCGATTGCGAGGTGACGAGGTGATTAATTTTACACCGTGATCTGTAGGCCTTAGCTACTATTGTTGTTTATTTTTACCTGTTTTAGATGCTGGATCAGTCATACCTACTGGATGTATTATTCAAGCACATATTGAAGACCCTTTTATCTGCTTCTCTCTGAAATTGCTTTTTTGTTTTTCAAAGAATTTTCAGGGAGTGCAGTTAGTGACAGTATGGGCTCCATGGTAGTTCAGACAGCTTTATGGAGTAGCAGCGGGGAGCGAGGCTCAGCGAAGGGTCTATTGGTCAGTTGTGGTACAGCAATTTTGGATTCCATTGTTGGCTTCTTTTTTATACATTTTTACCAAAACAAAACACCACCTGCTAGTGCATTCATTTTTATTTCACAAAGTTTATGTCTTTGTGGCTGTTTCTGTAAATCGTAAAGATAATAATGACATCCTTGTTAGCATGTTAACCATGCATCCTGAATGTAACAAAAGATAATCTCCTTGTTTGTTAACCCTCTCTGAAAAAAACAATTTAGAACATGCTCTTTCAAAATAAATATATCCAACTGTAAGTGAAAGATTAATCAATTAAGAACATCTAATGTTTTCGTCAAATCTCCTTTTTAAGTTGTTCACATCTGCATATTGAAAATAGGAAAATGCTTAATTTCCAAATAGTAATAGTAAAATATAGATATGAAATAGATGAAGTATTGAAGAATGGACTCTCAAAATGGCATCATCTATTTTATTATAGAAGATAACTGGCATCATCTATTTTATTATAGAAGATAACTTACTTATTGAGCAACCGACAGAAAACTTGTATTACATTACGTAAATGTAAGACATCCCCCAATGAGGCAACAATCTTATAGTTTCTTAAATTAATAGTAACAGTTAGTATTACCTTTGAGACAGGAATAGCTGAGATACTATCTGGAGTGTTAGTTTTAGTATCTGAAATTAAATCGGTTTGCTCAGCAGGAAGGAAGGTGTCGAACCTCTCATTTTACTCACGTTTAAACACACACAGACATTCTCATATTCTCTCTCTTTCATGGTTTCCTGTCGCATGTTATTGAAACCACCTCCTGGGAAACTGAGTGCTGAAGTACTCTACACTCAAACAACAATGTGGACAGTGGATTACCCATAATGGGCACGCATTTAATCTCAGAGGATGGTGAAGTGGATGGAAAATAGAGGAAGGTGGAGGACAGGAAGGAAAAGGAGTTAAACTTCTACAGTGTATTTATTTTATACTCTCTATTTTTGCGCTACCTCTTCTACCGTTTTATATTAAAATTTTGTACATGAAGTCCCTTTTTTAATTGTGCTACTATGTTTGCTGTTATAACCTTTTTTTATAAATCTCAACCATTTTCACACTCAAAATAAAATACAATTTTCATTTTAAGGGGAAGAGGTTGACATGTGTGTAATAGACTTATAACTAAGTGTTTGGGATTTGAATGAAGAGGAGGAAAAGAGCATGACTGACCATAAGACCGTATATAAATGATATACACATAGTCAACAAATACAATGTATGTCTGTGTGTGTGTGCTGCCTCAAATATGCCAGCTGGATAACGTGTGTGTGTGCGTGTGCGTGGATCTATAACTAATGGTGCGATGATGAGCCAGAGGATGATTCTTCATGTAATTGTCTGCCATCCATCAAACAGCAAGCTGACAGCATCACAATACGGAGTCCTGTGGAGGGGAGGGACAAATGACAGGGTGAACATGCACACACACACTTAAATGCAATAATGTAGACACACACACCCGCATACATAAAGTGATGTAAACACAGTTTAATGTCACAAAGAACTTGTGAAAGTGTTTTAATTTTCCTGCTAATGAAGGGTTTCTGACTTAAGTGTTAGCTTGGTGTGTAAAAATGTTTATTCATAACTGCTGAAAGATATGTCTTATGTACAAAACAGTCTTAATTTAGCTTTTTTATATATTTATATATTTATCATTTCTACTATAAAATAGTGTTTGCAATGACAATGCCATCTGTGAGGTCAAATAGACGTTCACCTGATATTGATTGGAAAGTATTAATTTGCATTTGTATGTGTGTGTGTACAGTTGTCATTGGTAGCAGTGGGTGCAAGCCTCTCGAGGCCTCAAGGCCTCTCGGCTACAAGCACAAACGCAAAGACACACACAGCAGCACACACGCGCACACACAGATCGACTGGCACCCCGCTCTGCTTTTAGAGCCATTACTGTCAAACAGCTGTTAGCACGTCAAGAGAAGTGGTGTTGATGGGATAGAGTGAAGAAGGGAGAGAGGCTGAGGGATAAATGGTCAGGGCCAATAGATAGATAGATAGATGGATGGATAATTGGGTGTGTAGGAAAGAGGGAGGGGTGTGAGGAATGAAGTGGTTGATGGATGAATGGCAGGGTGGAGGGAGGGGGATGAGGGGGGGCTAGGCCCTCTCTAAGTGAAGACAGATTGATGTGGGTGTCAGAGAGGACTCCGGAGAGGAACAGCCCTTTATTTGACAGTCAATTATCAGATAGACCCAGTGGCCTTGCAGTCCACAGCCGTCACCCTCATACAGTACGTAAGTGGGTTTTTAAACACTGGCTCGGCACATAGAAGTGGACATCTGGAGGATTAAATGAGGCCCCTGAGAGAAAAATGGTGGTTTCAATTGTTGGAGGAGCATCAGTGAACTAAGTTTTTGTCTGGACGCTCTGTATCATGTTGTGGCCTCTCTGGCCTCTTTACGTCCGTCTGTCAAAGTATAGACAGGGTAATGAGAGAATTGTATAAAAATTGTAATGTTCCACTGAATGGATGGCGGTACATACGTCGTCTTACTACTGTAGATGAGCTGGAACTATTTAACAAGAGGATACCCTCTCAGAAGAAGACGCTCATGATGCGAGACAAACCCTCATATGAATAACGACATGTTGGAAAACACAAAACCATGAATATAAAAAAGACTTTACCTGAGAGTGCCAAATGTTTAAAATTTAGGAGTGAAACAAGCTAAATATATTAAAATAAACAACAAATACAAAAATATAAGCTAAAAACAAAATTTGCAGATGAATAAAAGCTTATTTATTCATTAGTATACACGCCACGTCTAATACATTGGTTCTCCGTTCTTTAAAGTTTTCTTAGGCTTAAGTAAGTGCATAGCTTTTTATATCTCGGTCACATAAAACACTGCATTGTGATGAGATTTAACTGATTAATGGCTTGAAAAAAGTCAGTCAGCAGCCAACACATCAGGCATTACAGCATGAACACTGACACCGTGTGAATGTGTTTTGAAGATCTTTATACAGTCCTCTGTCACTCTTTTGTTGCTATTAATATCCATCTATTTAGCTGATTGGCTTTAGTAATGTTGATGATAAGTGATTAATAACAAATCTAAGTAAGCTCATGTCATGAAAGTTGCCTGTCCAAGTTTTGTGATTAATTGTTTTATTAAACTGTGAAGGGGAGTTGACTCAACAATTCAGTGTACCACTTTGATCGTGTAGCTGCTGAAGGCTTGGCATTAAACAGTTTTTTAAAGGTTGATAGAGCTGAGTTTTTTTGGAGTGTCTCTGTTTGACAGAACCAACTTTTTGGAAACAAAACATCATCCTCCACTTCAATAATAACCTCAGGAACTAAAATCTACACAAAAACAACTGTGTTTGATTATCCTTTTGTTGCTTGCACTTCAGATGGTAATACAATCATTAACATACTGGTTAACATTTTGTTGAAATAGTTACTAAGAATGAACTCCACTGGCACCATTAACTTAGTGTACATCAATGGAGGTGACCTATGTTCATATGTAACTATTGCATTTGAAATGATCTTTTAGAGAAACATGTGAACTAGCTTTATATCAATGTTATCTTGGGATCTATATAATGTTTAGGAGTGCAATATATACTGAAGATATAACTGTCACATAGTACAAAGTATGGGTGCGGAGGTCAGAGGGAATGTTTGGACTTGGAAATCTGTCTTAAAATGTCAATGATTTACATCTCATTGTATTCAATGTTGATTTTATTTATTGCTTAATCTGCTATTAATCTGCATGCCATGACTTTTCCCCCAAATATAACGGCTTGCGCTAAATAGTTTTATAGCAGAGGAGAATGTTTAATGTCACATTTCAGTTTGGCAGTTCTGCAAAAAATAATAAATCAGTATTTTTTTATTTTTTTTACTTCATTTGATAATTCCACACTAACACAGAAAGCAATATTTCCCTTTTTATTATCTTAAAAAAATTATGTTGCCAGTGTAGCAGGTCCTTTTAGTGATGCAGATTTTAAGGCACACTCGATACTGATGGTGAAGTTCCTGAAGGGGCCTAAGAGTGCAGCAGCCTTGCAGACAAGGCCAGTGGAGGTGTGTTGCTATTGGCCAGCCGTGGCACTTGACGATGTAGCCTCATGTGTGCTATTCAGTGTTTAGCCTTGAGCTGGGATGCCACAGACAAGTGCTGTGAAAAAAAACAAAAAACGCACGTACACACAGGCGCCCATAGGAACAGATACATGAATAGATATACTGTGCAACACTTTCATTTAAACTTCGACTCAAATCTCTGAACTTTAATGGAGGATTGGAACATTATTCTTCCAAAATACATTTCCTCTTTTTTGTTCACGTTTGTGGTGAAGACACACCAACCTAAAATCTCCCATAGTTGTGCAGGTTGGTTTGAGATCTGGTGACTGTGAAGCACATAGCAGAGGAATCACATCAGTGTAATACTCACTGATTGGTCCATCCATTTATTTATTCCTTTGATTTTTCACCTGTATGTACACATCAGGTCTATTTCCTTGACATACAGAAATATATAGTATTTCAAATGTGCGGATATGTGTGGAACCATGCAACATTGATTTTTTAAATCCCTTTATCACACTGCATTGGCATAAAATATGCTATCTGTTTTATCTGTTTGTCATACTAAGATCCTGAAGTGATTTAAAGACAAATTGTGGTTGAATTCCCATCAGCTCTGTTAGGCTCTGTCCATGGTGCTGAACACACGGCAGCTATCCAGACAAATAAGGCAAAACACTACAATCTCTGCATGTAACATTTAACACCTGCACTAACAAAACAAATGAATAGACACAGGAGGCATTTATGGATGCAAACTTGTCAGTATCTACATTGTGTAACTTTCCACTGCAATTGTTGATGTAATGCCAATTTGGAGAACTTAAAAAGAACTCCAGCTCTCCACTCTCATTTACATCATTTTCTGACAAATGTAGCTTGTATTATCAGCTGATTATCTCTTATTGTTTCATTTCATCTTGCTATGGATTGTTCTGTGGAGTCCTCTGTTCAAAAGAGGTAAGCCTGACTGCAATACACATATTGCTGCAGTATAAGAACAGTATATATATTAAAATAGTTCGACACGCATTTTAATCAATGCTAAAAGGGAAAGAGATGCTCATGTCAATGTGATAGAAACACAAAAAATGTCATTTAAATGACTGTACTACTTTGAATAACAAAGGAGTCCTAGGTTTTACTGCATTTTAGGGGTGCAATGAGAAGTCCAAGCATTTGGTCCCTCATTAATCTTTTTAACTCAGGATATGAGGATGTTGATGTGAAATGAATGGCAAGTGGCTGTTTTGTAGGTAATATCCACAAAATAAATTCCAATGCCGACACGTTATTTCCAATACAGAGCCTCACTTATGAATTATTTGGATTTGACTCAGGATTTGAAAAGCATCTCACGTTGATGATCATCAGGGTGAAAACATTATACGCAGCTCATTTTGAGAAGGAGATCCAATCAACGGCATTTAGAAATGAGACCAAATAAGATCAGAAACTTAATGAGACGGCCTCTTTTTTGTCCTTGCAGCTTTGCAGGGTTAATGTTTCGTTTATGTGAAGACAAATCAGCCGCTTGTATACATCAAACCTTTAACGCGACTTAATTGATCATGTTCTCTCTGTCCCTTTTCTTGTCCTTGTAAGAAACATGTCGCTCTTCATCTTTAGGTTTTTTTATCTCCTTTTCACAGTCCAAACATCTTAGTAAAAGTGCACCATTGTTTTTAATATCAGAGCCATTATTCACACTGTTTATTGCACATTTCTGATGCTCAAGTCCAAATAAAACATTGTAGATCTGTTATTTTCTGCGACAATCTTTGCTGGTAATTTAGCAGTGGAGCAGCATTGCTTTAGTGTGGAGGACACATGTAGATGGAAACCGAAAGAAATCAAGCTTTCATTCCTATTTCAGCTTCCCAATATGTGCATGATATGTATTGTTCTGATACATCTGTGGCTGGCTTCTTTGGCTCTGATTTTGTGTGAGCATTTGTTTGTTTGTGTGCATATGTTGTGTGTGCTGTGTGCTGTCAGTGCCCCCTGCAGTAAAACCAAAAGGAATAAAGAGACGAGGGAGAGCTAGAGAGAGAGAGAGAGAGAGACACCACAGAGGAAAGATAGTGAGAGAGAGAGAGAGAGAGAGAGAGAGAGAGAACAAGAGGATCGTTTTCATTATCTCCAGCTCACAGAGGAACTTAATCACACTCCTACAACAGAGAGGTCTTATAGCCAAAGACTGGATCCTGTGTGCCGAGGATCTGTAATATACAAACCGTGCTCCACTCTGAAAAATGTTCACCGCCCACACAGAAAATAGAGTCCATCCTGAGATATATTTTATGGTTTTTTTTGCAACTACAAATGTACCGCATGTGCAATAAAATACAAACAAGTATAACACATATGCAGCATGAATGCACATTTCACCAACAGACCAGCTTTGATGTAGAAGGTCCAGATGAGCAGCAGCACATTGGTGGATTGTTGGTGAAAGAATAAAATGAAAACAAAGATGGTTTATCCCTTTTTACATTATTGAACTTGACAATGCAGTACCAGGCAATAATGTACTTTTTAATAATAGATATCAGCTAAACAATGCTAGGTATAGTCTGCAGTTATTTCATTATTTTAGCTCTTGTTTAAATTGTGTTAATGTAATTGCTGAATGATAGATTTGTGAATTAATTCTTTGTATATAGGCCTAATGTAGTCAGGTCTTTTTCTAACCATGGAGTGTTGTTAGTTTGGGTTTCAGTGAAGACATTTAAGGTCTCATGAAGGTGTAGATGCTGTCTCATCACCTTTGCTTAATTTTCCACACTATCTCTCACATGAAAATAAAACATTTAAGTAAAATGTTCTTGTTGGTACAGGTTTTATGTGTCTTACCCGGAAAAGACGTGGACATCCGGCGTCTCTGGCAGATTAGGTGTAAAAGTGCAATGACCGAGGTGCTTATGTTTAAAATCTGTAAAACAATTTTACCTTCTAGTGGCTTTGAGCCGGACTTATCAAACCCGTCGTAAGCTGCTGTCGATGCCTCATTTTCATTTTTTATATCCAAGAACTAAAATCTTTTTTTTATTCTGTATGAAATTCAGAATCCTGCGACGTCTTATGACCTGGCTTCAGAAAAAAATATATAAATTTGTATATACTGCCATTTATATAAGATTAAAAAAAATTACACTGATGTACATATATATATATATATATATATATATATATATATATATATATATAAAGATTTTACATGATTTAAATGTCAGTTGTTTTTTTCATACGTTTCAATTTAGACTAAAAACATCCAGTGCAGTTTTTTGCTTCTATCCAAGCTATTTGTGAGTGATTTGAAGTCTACAAACGCACTGCCACAATAGCAATATTTATTCAACCACATGTGAAAATGTATTTTCTAAAAAATGTTGCAAAGACTCAAATCAATAGAAACGTTAACATTCGTAATTTCCATTTGCTTGCCGCATTTTTCAAATCTTTGTTCTGTCAAATCTGTCAATTTATGCCATCAGTTTAATTTACTCACCATTTATTTGTACGGCTTAAATTTACCCATAATACGTTAATAATTCCCTTTTATTTTAAACAAAACCAGGGCTGTTGCGCTGCTTTTTTCTGGGTCTCTCTCCGTCTCTGTGTGGTTTTCGCTTTGAAGAGGCTCTCCTCTCTGTCTTCGTCCTGTTATAGAGGCAGCCGGGGCTCCAATAGATGGCATCACAGCACTAGACTTCAGTTGTCAGCTCTGCTCTGCTCTGCTCTGCTCTGCTCTGCTCTGGCGAGATGCCGTGAGCAAAGCCTGGATGTGGACTGCTTTAATAAACTAAAAGAGTAATCAGTTTCATTTTTTAAATCACATAAAAAATATTTTTGTGTTGCCTTTTTTTCTTTAATAAAGCCGAAAAAAATAAAAAGAGTTTGAAAAATGTTGAGGGTGATCAGATTTTAGATACTAAATATAGCTACACTGATTGTGACTTAGATTTATAGTAGATAGTTATTTATGACGACAGAAAACAACGCTCTGCTTCCCCGGCTGCCAATTTCTTAGTACAAAGACAATTTTAGGACAGAAATGACACTTTTGATTATAAAATCTGTTAGTGCTGAATGCTTTCGCCTTACATTTAATCTTTTTCATAAATGTCACTTTTGGAAAATCCTTCATGGGAATGTTAGGTATTGCAAATGTAGTTTTTCATAAATAAAATTGTTAGATTAATTGGATGTGACACGACAAATATGACTCCTTGTCATGTCTAATTTCCTTGCTAATGTCAGTATTATTTTATTATGGAGTGGCCTGTTACTCAATGTGATCCACTATACAGCTGACAGTTATGACTCAGGATTATAACCTGTGTGTCACCACACCAAGTCTCTGTAATGTGATTAATCACACTCCATTATACCACCCTCATTTGTCCCACAATGCACAGTTTTATAGGGAATTAACACAGGTTTTTATTGGCCCGTGCAATAAATCAACGGCAGCACCTCGCCGCTCACATAAAATAATATTATTTGGCCGACATGATAAAAGCGTCTCTGTCAGTTTGGCTTCAGAGCAGCCATCCTTAAATCTATCGCCCCTGCTTTCAACTGAAGACTTGTGTGTCGGTTGACCGTAATGTGTTTTTGTGTGTGTGAATCCCCTGCTGGTCTGTTTCGTGCAGACACTCCAGACAGGAGAAAAGATAGTCAGCTTGGATAATGGAGCGTTTCTCTACAGCAAATGTATGAAAAGGGCTCCTGAAATGACAAATGATTGTGGCCTAAAACAGGCACAGACGGAGAGAGGAAAAAAAAAAATGTATTCATTAGAAATTACATGTGGATGGCAAGGAGCGCCGTGATGCCTTTCAGTGCGGCTGAATGTGAATTTGTGTTTGGTGCATAAATGGGGAGAATGCAAGGGAACGTACAGAGAGGAAAACAAACTGTTTTTTTTTTCTTATACTCAAACACACACAGAAACACATATCTTAAAAGACCGTCTGATGTCTGAGAGACGGGAATTCTCATTTTCAAGTATAAAAGCATCCTGTTTGATCAAACAATTTGTGTTTTCTTTTAAATATTTTAGTCATTATTAACGTGAAATTATAATTCAATTATTTTGAACATGATCTATTCATATGGCAACAAAGCGAATACTAAAAAAATCAAGACATATTTTCTTTTGAATTATGAAAACAGATTTTCTATGGCCGTAATATGCCTCTGTGATGTTGGTATCACATAGCAGCACTGTATCGTATTGAAGAGGTGAAAAGCTCCTCGCTGGATTTTGTCTTTCTCCTCAGATAGAGGTATCATTTCAAAATGACAGCCACTCCATTTAATGTCCTTTAATGTCATTTAAATCTCTAACTGTTGTGTGCAGACTGATAATCTTCCTCTTTGTGATCTGTGGACTAATGAGACCTCTCCTCGCAGCCTCTCTGTGAAGTCTCCATCCTAATTTCTTAATACTGAAGCACAAAGACTTGGCTGCAGTGTGGCCTCAGTGGAGCTCCGCACTGACCACGATTTGATGGAATAAAGGAACAAAAAAAGAGGAAAGGGGGGAGGAGGGGAGTCTGAAAAATAGACACTGAGAGAGAAATAGCAGCGGTGACAAGCATTTTTAAGGTAGTATTGATGAAAGGCTATTAGTTTAGCCAATTAAAGGGTGGCGGGGAGGCTATGTTTTACACTAACAGGTCGCACCTTTGCGTGCATGGAGGGAAAAAAAATCTTCTGTTCGTAACATCCCTGATTAATACAGAGAGGGAAATCTGTAATAATGTATAACACCAGACGAGAGGATGGAGACCTTTAGAGGAGAGTGTGGAGAACAGTGTCAAACGCTATCCTGCCAACATCGCCGCTCAGCCTAAAGGTTAAGGCACGGCCTCTGCTGCTGGGAATTAATATGGCAATTAATATACATGTAGTAGTATTCTCACTGTGAAGATAAAGAACAACGGCAAAATATAAAAATTCTTGTCACCATTTTTTGTCTAAATCTGGCTTTTAAAAAAAATAATATGTATACAGTCAAATGTGCATCTAATGTTTTGGACAGCTTGTACAGGTCTTTTCATTAACATCAAGTCCAAAAAGTATTCCGACCAAATCCAAACACTGTCACAGCTATTGTAACAATTCAGTGTATCATTTTTATTTTCAGTTTTTATACCAAGTAAACAAACTATTGGATATGATTCGTTTCAGTATGTATAATAAGACTACATGGAAAGTTGTCAAATGTACCTTCTACATTGTAACCATACCAACATGAGTTTGATACGCTACAATCAATGTTCAAAGTCTTTTGAATTATGACTATTTGTTGGACTTTATATGCAATTTCATAGCATTCGAGTTTTCCTGAACTCCTGCAGAACTTAATTTAATTGTGCTTCTCCAAAAACTACAGTTTGAATGAGACACAAGGAAGAAATAATGAAGAGAGCTCGTATCTTATTTTCTTCATCATCAGACAATAAGTACTCTCAAATCCATTGTGTTTTAATTCCATTTCTACATTTCTTTAACCTTAACCCATCCATCCTGAGAGGCCTGAGATTCCTGATTTTTTTTCTATCGCTCGACTCGTGATTCTTTTCAGTCTTTCCTTGCTGATTATGTTGGAACACATACCGTCTCAATGTTGGCTTTTATATAAAGATGTCCTCTCAGAAATGTTTTAACCCTCAAATAGTTCCAATCCAGCGGCCTTTTAAAACCATAAAGCACCAAATGTGTATTACTCCACGGCTATGAATAGCCCCATACAAATGCACTGTGTCCTTGTGTTTAAGCAACGTTTTATAAAAAACTACAGTGCCCAGCCTTTTTTAAATGATACTATATCTGTGACATGTTTTTATAGATTTACATTCTCAGTAGAAACCAATGAGCTCGAGGCTGAGTGCCGCAGGGATTAAGTGTTGAGAAATGGACACACACATTGTTGGTTTTGCTCCTTTCTTTGTCAGTGATAAGAAAAATATAGAATAACACTTCCCTTACCCTGTAAAGGAAGTGACATGGTTTATTATTTCTGGCAACAGGAGAGTCATTTTATAATGGTGTTATGTCAATGTTACATAATTGGATTAGCCTGAACTACATTGAGGTAAAGTGTATTAAATGATTTCTGATTTCCATCTGCTCTGTGATTTACTTATGTAAGAAAGTACAGCCTCAAACTGCGGCCTGTAAACACACACACACATACACAGTCACTCCACACACACACACACACACACACACACACACACACACACACACACACACACACACACACACACTCTCACTGACTACACGAGTGTGTGCTCATACACATTTAATGTATTACCGGCAGATCAAATACAGGCTTCCCACCTACTTCCGTCCCCAGAGAGACTGAGTGTGTGTGTTATTAACCCCAACACCACTGCTGCTTGTCTGCCGGCATTAACCCCATTATCCTCTCCTCTTTTACCCCCCGCTCTCCTCCTTCTCTTTCCTCCTCCCTCTCTTTCCCTGCAGCAGTAATGAAGTTCAATAGGTGCAGTTTTCCTCTCCTCTCTCATGCGCTTATTCTTTCCTCATTTTCTCTCTCCCTCCATCTCTCTACAGTTGGCAGTGGCAGAGGTTAGACAAGCACACTCTGTCTCTCCATCCCTCCCTCCCTCCCTCACCAGGTCCCAGAGGTGCTTTCTGCTTAACGAGGCTGGATATCTGTTTCCTAAAATCAATCGTCTGCCTTAAACGAACATCCCCGACCATCTGCTTCAGGGGTTTACACACACACACACACGCACACACACACACACAACAAAAAAACACACATTGCCTCGCTGGAGTCCAATCCCAATATTTGTAGAGTGTGTGATCCAGCAGGCTCTTCGAGGGCCCCAGAGGGCCGATGTCGGGGTCCTCCCGGGGCCCCTCAAACTGCCTTGCCGGGGGCCTTGCACTTGGCCCTGCTCCCTCCCTCCTTTCTTCCTCCCTCTCTCCTTCTGTCGCTTTTCTGTTTGATTAATCTCTAAATCTGTGTGACACATCGATGAAGCTCTGAGACTCCTGCCAGGGGTGTGTGTGTGTGTGTGTGTGTGTGTGTGTGTGTGTGTGTGTGTGTGTGTGTGTGTGTGTGTGTGTGTGTGTGTGTGTGTGTGTGTGTGTGTGTGTGTGTGTGTGTGTGTGTGTGTGTGTGTGTGTGTGTGTGTGGAAAAGTGAAATGCACAGCTAATCCCTTTAGCTAGCTGTTGCGTTGTGATTGGGTGGTAACAGTGGCACTAGAAGCTCTGACAGTGATAATCTCACATCTCTATAAAACACTCTCACCCGTGTTGACCTTGTGACCTCTGAACTCAGTGATGCTCAAACTTCAAATGAATGTATCCAACAATTAACAAACCCCGCATATCCAAACATACTCAGTTTGATAAGTTTTAGGATTATGGGATTATGGGAGGCCAAAGCATTGTATTTTTTCTTATTTACAAATCTCTAATGCTTGTGTTTTGGACAGGTAGCCATAAAATAGGTTTTGTGTAGGCTTGTGTAGGTGGAAACATTTTCAAAGCTTTAGATATCACTTTCATTTACTGCTTCACATGATGACCTGATCCAGACTCTAACAAGCACTCTCAAATACTGTATGCTGTCTTGTAATTATTTTTTTTACATCAATATACATATCAGTTTAGGTAATCATTGTAACTGACTGTAATAACCTGATAGTGACTCACTTCTTGAATAATTTGACAACCCTCAAAACAGTTGCGTTGCACACTATAGTTGCACCCTATATATGGGAATAATATATATAGGACTAAGCACTATGTGTCAAAGGGTAAAAATGAAATAAAACAAACTGCACATAGCCTTGTTTGTTTATATAAGCCCTCTATACAGTAGAGTTTATACTTAAAGGCCTTCTATTGTTGGACTGAGATTGGACTGAACATAAAATGTATACTGCTGAAACAATACGAAGAAAATTGTTACTTATGAGACATTGAAGTTAATCTTATAAAAGGAAAATAGAGGTTCAATTGTAGGTAAAACATTAAATTATCTGTTCATTTTCTGATCTTTTTTATACTTTATGGGATAAATGGTCAAATTCCAGAATACTAAATATGGACTCTTGCCAGTTTCAACCCCAAACAGTTGGCATCGCCCTTTAAATCTCCTATCAGTTAAACCCCAGATTCCTCCCCCCCTCCTCCCTCAAGTCTCTATTGTATTCCCGTATTCCCTCATCCCCAACCTCCCCCTTCAGTAATTACACCCAAAGTCAAAAGACGGGCCTGTCAATCAAACACTCAACTGTCACTTTCTCTGCTTTGTCTCTCACATCTCTGTCTGTCTCTGTCTCAGAGACAGACTGGGCTGCTCTGTATGCATTTAGAAAGTGTGTGTGTGTGTGTGTGTGTGTGTGTGTGTGTGTGTGTGTGTGTGTGTGTGTGTGTGTGTGTGTGTGTGTGTGTGTGTGTGTGTGTGTGTGTGTGTGTGTGTGTGTGTGTGTGTGTGTGTGTGTGTGTGTGTGTGTGTGTGTGTGCCAATCAGTCTCGTTAGTTAACTTTCTCTATAGCTGGTGGAGCCCAGTGATGCGTTGCACATGCTTAACTCTCTTTTGATATAAAACAGTTATATCTGTGTGTGTCAAACCATCACTAAAACTTACCTTGAGTTGGTAAAACCTTTTACACTGACGGAGCCACCCACAATCTCCTTTTCTCCTCTCTCATTTGGTTTGGATGAATTAACCAGAGAAAGTCAGTACAATGGATGATTGACAGGTCTTTCCTTCATTTAGTTGTCCACACAAACCCTTGGTGCACCAGAATGGAATATCACACCGCTCATTGACCTGTCATTTATCGTTAATAAAATTTATATTTCACATATTAAACACCCGCTGTTCGTTTGAGAGGTGGCTCTAAAAGGTTTGCAGCCTCCTCCTCTGCAGAAGACAGCTGCTTTATTCACAGCAGTTACATTCCTTTACTTCTATTTCATGCTATAGCCTCCTCATGGACACAGAATATTTCACAAATTGTTGGCAAAGCAATTAACGTTGGAGCATATACTTAACATACAGAGCAACAGTGAAGAAGTTGAGTTCTTAAAGTTAATTTGATACCTATTCTGTGAGGTCCTGTAATTTGTGAGCAGTTAGTGGCAACAAGACTGTGGATTGATAGATCTGTGAGTCCAAGAGGGCTCTCACATGCTCGTACACGGGACGCAACTTAAGTCTGGCGTTTGTTACAAAAAGTGTATCACACAAAGTGAACAGAAAGGAAACAATCACATGGTTCAAATCTTGCAGTTTGCATGTTGCAAATTTGACAAAGTGGCCCCTGGGTCACTGCTCCTGTCCTCCATCAAGGACCAAGCTACATAGTTTTCTGAATAATTTAGCCTGCTCAGTCTCCGAATCAGGCTTCATTATATGTCTGCATAGCTTAGTTTTAGTATTAAATTATCATCATCTAAACACTAGCTAATTGTTAAAACGGCCATTCAAGTCTTATTTCAGGACCAGAATCTTGAAGCAAAAATGGAGCTTGTGAGATACATTGAGGTTAATTCTATGTATCAGGCAAATGCAAACACACACACATACTTTCGGTGAGCGCGGCTAATAGGGTTAATTGTCATGTAAAACCATCACTGCAGTCAACTTCACGGCCAATCACTCAAAATCTCTCTCTCTGACACTCTCTCTCTCACACACACACACACACACACACACACACACACACACACACACACACACACACACACACACACACACACACACACACACACACACACACACACATATATTTACACACCCTCCCATGGGATCTCGCTTTGCCCAGATGGCTTTTTTCCCGGTGTCTGTGTGCTCAAGCATGTGTTTCTGTGTGTGTGTGTGTGTGTGTGTGTGTGTGTGTGTGCGAGAGTGTGAGAGACCCTGGCAGGCCACAAGGGGCTTTGCGGTGAACAAGGCGCATCTTCTCCGTCTAATTAATTTACTATTATATAGCACCTGTTTCAGGCTAGATAGAGCTGAGGGCACACACACACACACACACACACACACACACACACACACACACACACGAGCTGATGAAATGGAGAGGTAGTGGGGGAGGTAGGGGAGAGAGGAAGGGATGGACAGATGAGGAGAGAGAGGAGAATAAAAGGCGCAGAAAGAGGTGAGGAAGGATGGAGAATATGAAAAAGCAGGAGAAGGGAGCAGCGGGGTGAGGAGGAGGAGGGGGGGATAGAGGGAGACTGTAATAAATGGGTTTTGAACTGATTATATTAAGCCTATGCTTTGATCATGTTTAAGACCTTAATATGGAAATATGTTTTCTCTGAGGGAGGGAGGGAGGGGGCTGGATGAGCAGCTCATTACATTTCTCCACTAGAAAAAAAACAATCTGGCACCAAACATCAGTTTTGGACAATCATATCATCTATCACATGATTGTAGATAGCTCACCCTTCAGCTCTTCATCTTCATGACATTAGAGCTCCGATATATGCTTAACTTCCTTTGTCTTATTTCCTCTTTCTCCCCTCTGTCAAGCCGTCTTGTTACTACTAGTGTGAAAAATCACATAACTTATTACTTACGTCAAACATCTCACTGGCAGTTCATGAGGTCTACGCTTACAGATGAACCGTTCATTTTAAACGACAACATTGTTAGTTGAAAACAATGACATGAAGTCAAAATGTTTATACTTCTTCAGTAAATGTTCTGTCACCGGCAGTTCGTTTTAGTTGAACATTCCGTTGCTAGTAGCAACCCCTGCTGGCACAGTTCCTGGCAGTTTAACTGACTGACATTGTTACAGCCAACAATTTTGCAAGATCTGTGACCAAGAAAATATTGACAGGCATCTTTTATCTACTCAACAAACGCCCTTGCTGGAGTGGGATCTGGAGGTAGTTTTTGGTGTATCTGTTTGTGATACGTAGTTTACCTGTGATCAGGTTAGTGCTAACCAAGCTAGCTGTCTGAGGCTAATGTGTTGCTAATACAACATTCTCAGTAAATGTAAACGTTGCTTTTTGGTTTTATCCAGCTCTGTTTTTACAGTTTCACAATTGCCTCCTGTTAAACCTCAAAGCCCAACTTCTGTCCTTCAACCTGCTATTGGAAGTATGTGTAACTCACTGCAGTAGTTTGCATAGAGAGGACAGACCATAACACAAACAAATGGCTTCTTGTGACATTTGCAACTTTGACTGTGATATAGGAAGTCATATTTAAATGCATTTTGTGCATTTCATGGGACTAAAGTCGTTTTCTTTATTAAGTATATTATAATACATGGTATATACTAAACACAAATAGACCATAAAACACAATAGACAACTACTGTGAAATGCTTTGGCAACATTATATTCTATAATTTATAGTATATGATTGTGTTTTGCATTTCATGACCTACAGTATTTTTTATTTTTTATTTTATCTTGCTTTTATAACTCCTCAAAACTGGCCATTCCAAACAAAGCGTAATGAGGATTGTCGATTTGGTTTTGCTTCTCCCTAAATATTGTATGTTTGCCTATTTTTGATAACCTCTTTCATCTCAGTGATCTGCTTGCAGTTACAAGCCTTGTTCAAAGCCTCAGACCAATAATACCAATATTTCTCAAAGAGACAAAATATTTTAGAATTCATTTTTAAGGCTCGCATATAAAATCATGATCAAAACTATAAAAATACATATATATTTAATGCAATGGAGCTGCCAAAAAGTAGGAAAAAATGACCATATCGGGGTATATGACTCATTCTGACCACAATTTAGCTTCAGGTGTTTTGTAATACAAGGGAGGGAAAATTTAAGAGAAGTTTTAGAATATTAGGTTTCCTGTGTGCCATGTGGCTGCATGAGTTCCCTGGCATTATTTCTGACATCAAACCCACATGATCTGTCAGTCAGCCAAGCGATCACTCAGAGTAACACATCATCTCAGAGCTGAATGCACTTTAATTAAGCACAATGCCAGTTCTTTCCATCTGCGGGAACAAGTAAAATAAAGCATCAATGATACAAGAACACCTCCGCTCCCAATACTGTGATACGCTGCCACCTCATCTCTCTCCCTCTTTCTGAGTTCATTAGTTTCCAGACCGGTGCTCCCCCGTATTACCATAACCTGTCAGCCGTGAAACACCACAAAACAATTTTCTCCTTGTAAAAAAAAAAAAAAAAAAAAGCAGCCCAGCTCGCTCTGCTGCCTCCCACAGCCTCAGAGAGGAGAGAGGGCGGAGAGGTTACGCTACCTGTATGTTTTTCTAATGAACACCACACTGAACTAATAAAAACATGTCAGGCGGGGAGAGATGCTTGGAGTAAAAGGGGTGGATGTAAATACCACAAAGTGGAATTATGCAAACAAATACCTGTGTTTCAAACAGGTGATGACTTATGAGCTACGAGATTTCCCGCTGTGAGCGGCTTACCAGGCTGCATAATGATTAATGTAATGAAATCAATCTGCCAACACTGAAAGTGAGAATGCTTAAGGGAAGAGTGTTGTTTATTTAATCTTCAATTTTATTGAAGTAGTTTTGGCCATCATTTTTCTTGCTTGTGATAACATTGTAACCAATGTAACTGAGACGAATGTGTCAACCACACGAAAGAAACATGAATGGTCAGAATATCAAACAGGTTGTTAACAAACTCGTGTATCCAAATTAGGAACTACTTTTTAAGGTAAAACCAAAAAGCGAGTAAGTGACAGGCCCCCATTTGAGTAATTACAATAGCAAGTATGATGAATTGAAGTTGAACCAGGAAGTGAATCTCCAAATGTGATGGATGTTGACAACTGACAGTTTTATTGTTTGCATGTGTTTTCTCTGACAAGTTTTGTAAACCCGCTACCAATGTCACCGTGTTTCCAAATCTCAACATGGTGAGTACCTTGTGGTAATTCCCAATAGAAATGATAGCCGAAACCATACAAAGAAAGGTGTGTCATCCTGTGGTAACTATCATTTTAGAGTGGACATCGAATTTAAACCAGGCCTCAGTAAAATCCAACATTTTGTTTAAGCCACAAAGGGATTTAAAAAGGATAACATTTTAAATAAAGGAATCATTGTATTATTTATCAAATCCACACCTGGAACCTACTGCTTTTAGGATTCAAACTATTTGGCCATATTGTCATCAGAAAGCTCAAGTTTTAAAATATGGCAGTTGACATAATCAGAGTCCTAGATCGTTCAAACCAACTCTCTAAAGGAGACCATCCTCCCAAGAAGAACGACAACATCAGTAGTTTTATGAAACACCACAAAAAGTGATGTTTACATTCTAGCGGCTGAGAAATTGTGACAGACGCAGTCAGGTGACCTTATTTTAGAGTGGTTGGGGTGGATGTATTGCTAAACCAAACATCAGTCTTTTAGCAGCTCCTTTCAATGACCCTCCTTCAGTTAGCGGAACGTCATTCAACTTTTAGACGTTAGATTGTTTTAGATGTTCCCTAGTGGAAAAATCTTCCATACCCTCTATATTCTCACCTTGTTCAAAACTATCACACTTTTCTCTATCTCTAAACTTTGACTTCTCTGTTGTCCCATGATGCATTGCGGTGTTGATGTTTCATTTCCTGCCAACCATTTGGCCCAAATATTGTTGCTTGCTCCGTTTAAGGTGGACTCTCCCCTTGAACGCCTCACTGTTTCAATACCGACCGTTTACCTTGCCGTCTGCTCACTGTGTTTGTTCTGATAAAACATCTCTCCCTGCAAATTAATAATCTGAATCCTCGGTGCTGACGGTCGAGGCCGCCGAAGGTGTGTTCCTGTTAATATTGACGCGTTAGTTTTGGTTGGTTGGCTCTTTTCTTCTGAGACATGCAAGGTTCTTTCAAAGCTGGACATGTTTACTTTCACAAAGACAGACATCAGCAGGATCACACGTACTGACCAGGTACTTAAACCTCTGGAGAAATGGAGAATTAGCTTAAATCTATTTGAAAATCCCTTTATTATGCATAATTTCAGGGGTTATTAGGAATAGATTATACAAAACATGTTTTATTTTTAATTTATCCAATTTACTAAGATAAACTAATGCTCCCTACTTATCCATTTCATGCCGTCTCTCTCCTTTTCTGCCCATTTGTAATAAAATAAATATTATTAGCTTTCTTTGTTTTGGGAGCTTTGGGCTATTTCATTTAGTTCACCTTCAGGTAGCATTGAAAATGTCAGTTGCTTCCCTTATAGTGACCACGATGCCAGTGACCCTGTATTGAAACGTGCTATAGATCCTCTATAGGTTTCGTCTATGTGTGTGTGTGTGTGTGTGTGTGTGTGTGTGTGTGTGTGTGTGTGTGTGTGTGTGTGTGTGTGTGTGTGTGTGTGCGCGTGCACCTGTTTATCCTGTCCCATCCCATCTTTGTCCAGTTATAGGGGATCTGTCACATGCACACACACTCTGCCATCGTCTATTTCTGGCTCAGGTTCTCCAGCAGGACAGTTTTCACATCCAGACATTCATACTGGGAGCTGACCAGTAGGATCTCCATCTTCTACTGGTGGACACTTAATAGGAGTGTTATTTGAAGGTCATATACTGCTCCAATCCTTCTGCCTTTACATATACAGAAAATTTTAATTGATTTTAAAAATACATTTTCAATGGGATATCTGTAGTGTAAGCAAGGAGTCATGCACATTTCCATTCTTCACTAGAGCAAAACTGATATTGGAATTTTGAGGTCGATATCAGTGTTTTTGTTTTTGCTAATATATATCTACTGGTGTTTCAACATAAACCCATAACATACACCAGCTACGTAGTTACCGATCAGATACACTTTTCTTTGGAAGTGAAGACCTGTATTTTCAAAGGACCTTTATTGTTGAAATTATGTAGCTTATGGCTTTTTTTTTTGTTTCCATCAGACTTGACGAATCTAATATCTTTTTCTCTTAGTAGCAAACCTAATGTTTTCAAAAATGCATGGACTCCCACAAACATGTACACCTCTAACAACAGCTGTTTTCCATCCTAATATTTATTTTCTCACTTTCTCCTTCCTCTCATTTCCACATCAATGTGCTTGTGTGTGTTTGTGCGTCTGTGCATGTGTGTGTGCAGGTGATTACAGTCTGAAGGCTCCCCTACTTACCTTGGTCTGAACAATAGAGAGCTGTGAATAGGAGCTGCTCACGTGGTTTACTATAATGGCCTTGCTGGGCCAGACGCTCTGTGTGTGTGTGTGTGTGCGTGTGCGTGCGTGTGCGTGTGCGTGTGCGTGTGCGTGTGTGTGTGTGTAAGACTCTCTCTGTGTGTGTGTTTGAGACATATAGAAACAATGCATGTGCTGTTGGCTGTATAATTACAGGCGTAATCTTACTATGCAGATGGTTTCATTCACCAGAGCGGGGGAGTGGGGGAGAGATGTAATGACATAAAGAGTATAGGTTGCAATATATTAAGAATAATATAGGCTTACTTCTGGTTTATGCAGTTGTAATGGCATCCTGTGACACATGGCCTGGACTGAGAAAGGTGAAATTACAGTGTATCATGGGAGTGTGGAAGAATAATGGTAGTTCAGCAGGCACATGTGACACTGCACCAGCAGGGTAAGAAGGGAAATACCACTGAATGCCTGTCATTCAGCAGCTCTGCTCCTCCATAAACCACCCAGAATGTAAATTTATTAGATACTTTGTTTCTAGACTATATAAAACAATTTAAAAAAGCATAAAAATCAAAAGGAGAATTGTGATTGTAAATTTGCTTGTGCACAGCTCCACAGATGAATAGACCAGAAAACATTGATTCGTTCTGTTTTTCTGGGTTTAAACAGCTGTGACATGGTCTTAATCCATGTGTGCTTCAACATCAACATTTAGCCTCCACAGTCTCTTTGATTTTTTACCAACAAGAGAAGCTGTGTAAAACTTGGTTCACGGTCAAATTTATGGTTGAAATTTGTCGGCATACGTAAAGTGGAAAGTATCGTTGATGTGCGTGAAGTTGTCTTACTTACTTGTCTTACTCTTCGCTTAATTATTTTATACTTCCTTTTGCCACATGTTTCGCATACAAACAGTTGTTAGTTACATGTTCAGTTCTTACTTGTGTGTCGTTTGAGCAGTATGCCTTGTAGTTGAACAATTTGCAGTAAATGCGTTCGCTCAGTATGTTGGACCATGTTGCCATCATCATATCATCAATGTCCAAGCACTTTGATTTCAATACATGTTATAGGATGTATAGATTTAATATCTTTATGGTTTTGTAGATAGCATGCTTCTCACAATAGGGACATTTAAAATAGACCAATGCACAACATCTCGAAAATAATACATAACAAATAACATCTGATCATTATCAGATTTAACAAACAAAAGGAGGAAATCACCATCCTACTTCAGGAACATAAACCTTCCCCGTCAGGTTAGTTTTGGGCTGAATAAGAGTTTGTTAAATTGGTTACAGGAAAATTATGTATTTTTAACCATTTTTCTAAAAACCAAAGGAAAACCCCTTTCAGTGGCTATGGAGGTCTGTAGATGGTCCGACTCTTCTGATAATGCTGTTGGTTTTATGTTAGATTCTTGGCTGGTTGAAGTTTATCAGGGTTTGGTTCATCTTGGCGCTATAACGCCTGGCTTCAGCTGATTGGTGGCCCCTATAATGATTGTGTCTGAAAAAAAGGAACTTTTTTACTTATGGGCTTGTTTTATTGACACTATATTTGCTTTCCAATAATAAACTCGCCTCTCGAGTGGGTTAAGATCAGTGTCCAGCCCACAGTGTTAGATAGAGATAAACCCAACACTCGTAACAGACATTCTACTGTAGATCTCTGTGGCGCTCTCTCTCCTTCTCGCTGTATGCCCTTGCCTCTCTCACTCATTGTCTAGAGAAGATTACAGAGGGGGAGATACTTCGAGAGAGAGAGAGAGAGAGAGAGAGATGGAGGAGGGGGAAGAGTTGGAATCCTCAAGTATTTAGCAGGCAGTTAATGTACTGAGGGATAATACGACGTGTCCACAGGCAGCGTCTTTATGTCCAATGTGTTTTTACCAGCTTCTCAGCAGCTTGGCAGTGTTTACACACTCTAATAACAAGTGGCGTCTTTCAGGGACCCTTCGGTTCATTCACCATTCAACCGCCAGTCCGGCTTTAGCCTAATCCCCTCCCCCCCTCGGCACACCACTCCCATACAAAACACAAGATTTCAATTTTTCACTGTAATTGCCTGGTTTTTAATTCCACGCACCCCATCAAGCCAAGATTGGAGCTCTAGCCAGATTTCAGGGAGGGGAGGTCATCCGGGGACCGTTGGGCAGCAAAAGATTTTGGGGCGGGAGAATACGCAGATTTGGGCGGCTTGGAATTGGAACTAGGCGAAAGGGAAGTAGTTGGAGAGTGGTCTGCGTGGCTACGATAAAAAGTAAGAAATTACTAAGTCTTAGTTTTTCTGAACGGTGGCGGCTGAAGCCTGCTGTTGTCCACGTCGCGAGTAATCTGCTCTGTGCTGTGAGAGACGCCTGCTGGGGCTTGGATGGAGGGAAAAGTGGCAAAATATGAAGAAAAAAAACCTGAGGAGTTTGTGGGCGACATTAAATGTAAACTTTCATCTTTGGTATAGGGCTGCTGTGTGGTCATCAATCAGCTAACACAGACTTGGATTAAATATGGCACTGTTCCTCTCCAGTCATTTGGTGGGGTCAGGATGGACAATCGTGATGTTTGTCCAGGTTTTAATTCTATCCAGGATGTTCGCATGATTTAGAGAACCTTGGTTTTTCATCTCCATTTAACATTATCAAGGTGTCTGCTGTCAGTCTCTGGGACTATCATCATCTCCTCTCAGAGTCAGTCATTGTTGAACTGATGGATTTATCCGAAAAGTAAAGGATGACTACACTTTAGTCATCGCTGGTTTATGGCCTGAACATTTTTAACACATTCTGGTGGATTTGTCCATTTTATAATGGGTAGTGGAAAATGAGTATCAACCAGAACTGAACTGATCCTCGTCATCATTACAACTTAATCATATTTTTGTTTTCTCTGACTAATGCATGTCTCTTAATAGCTTCCTGGCAGATATTGGTTTCTCAAAAACAAATTAAGGGGCCTAATTAATTATTATATCAAGATATGTTACTATTTTACTATCTATGACCTTGATGATAATGACCAAAAAAAGCCATGATAAAAGGAGACTGTATGGCAGAACAGTTGTATTGATTGTGCCTTAAGAAATTGGCCCCTGAGTCTATCTCACAGAAAATATGGGACTTTATGCTCAATATATACCATATAGGTACTATAGGGTGTGGTTTTGGTCTGGGTCTGGTCCGGGTCTGGTCCTTTAATGAGCTAGCCTCTTAGGTACCAATAAAGGGAAATCATAAAGCTTCAACATACAAAGGTCCACAAGGATGTTGTTTTCTGTGTTTGGGGAAAAAAGAACTTCACTGGGCTGCACAGAGTGCTGACATTTACCCCATCCAACACCTTTGGGACTGTGAGCCAGGCCCTATTGTCCTACATCAGTGCCCGACCTCACTAGTGCTCTTGTGGCAAATCTCTGCAATCAGGTTCCTAAAATGTTGTGAGAAGCCTGAAACCATAAGAATGGAGGCTGTTAGGGAAGCAAATTAATGCTAGTTGTTTTAGAATGAGACACTCAACAAGAATAAATTGATCTATTGTTTGGGTGGCCACTGTCCACTGTACACTTACATTTATCCATGTGGTGTACTTTTACTAGGATAAACTGCGTGACTCACGTCCGTAAACGATACATTCATATGTTGTGTGTTTCCCCAAATGCAGACATCTGCTCATCCAGCTATGATGATCTGATTGTAGCTCCTCGAAACTGAATCTGCCCATATTTATCTGATCTAAACACAGCTGATATAATGCGGATTTACACTTCTCTATCTCTCTCATACTAACAGCACTATTATCTTCAAGTGGACAGGTAAAAGGCTTTGATTTTCCTTTTAATCTGGCTTCTGCTTGGCACTGGGATGGTTTCCAAAACTCACTTTTCTCTCTCTCTCTCTCTCTCTCTCTCTCTCTCTCTCTCTCTCAATCTCTCAATCTCTCACACCATCTCCCCTCTCGTCTCTTCCACACCTGTTAGCGCCCCACAGATGTGCACTTGCTGCGCCGTATATTTGTTCAAACAACAACACTTTCTCCCATCATCAAACTCAGGATGAGCTGAAACAATCAGGCAGCATTTAAGCTGAGCGCAGGCCAGCTGTACTGCCCATTACCTCCATTCACACTCAAACGCACTTACACACACACACACACAAACGCTTTTTTGTAGCTCACAGATACACAACGGCAGCGGATATGAATGTAGCGAATATATCCACCAGAGAGTGGTTATTCTTCGTTTCCTGTCACTCATTAAGGTTCGAGCCGTCCCTCATTTATCTGCTTCTGCTCATCATTAAGCTGCTTTGATCGCACCTCAACGAACATCGTAGCGGCCTCAAACAAAAGAGGGATATTGTGACAGTCACCGTGTTTTGTCTTTCGTCTCTTCAGAGTCTTTGATTTATTGCTAATGAGGATGAGGGAAGCGTTGATTGTCTAGGAGGAGGACAGCCTTACCTGCCACACACCATCACTCTTTAAAAAAAAAAAATGTAAGTGTGAACGGTGGAACACTGCAGCTCTGCCTTATTATTGTTACTCAGAACTTCCTCTCATAAGAACAGGAGATGATTTTAGCAACAAAATAAGAGAGAAACTGAAGGGTGCTTACAATGGAAACCTTTAGATTTACAGTTATACAGTAATTTTAACATACAGCTTTTTGAAGACTGTCTTTACCAGAAAAATGGACTGCATTGATCATTTGTTCAAACACTTCACATTTTCATGACAAGCAACCTCTCGCTACCACGAGTACTTGCTGTCCTCTTAAACACATCACAGGAAGAACTTTGGGGTAGATGGTTGAGTTAACAAACCTCTGGGTTTTTTTTTTAGCGTTTCCTCTAGAATTAACACAAGTGTTACCCAACCTCATCCAAGTAGTTTTATTGCCTTAACTTAGCAAATCTGATCCATTGAGGTGGCAGTTTGGATAGTTATTTATCCAGTGGTCATATGGGTAATTTTACAAGATACTGGCAATTTGTCATTTATTGCAGGTATGAGGATTTGTTGATTCACTTTGAAGTTTACCGATTCATTCAACTTACTATTGTTTTCATCATCTATTACTCTGTTAAATATTATCTCTATTCCCTAAAAAACTAAGGTGATGTCTGACCATTATATAAAGAAAATACTAAGGTATTCAGCTTATCACATTAGACAAAGAAAATGAGAAGCTAGAACCAGTCAATTGTTGTCATTTTTGCTTAGAGATGCCCTAAACCATTAATTGGTTAGCAAAATATTATATAAGTATTACTCTGTTGATCAACTTATTACATTTGTGTTTAATAGATCAAGGTTCTTTCCCAGTTGCTCAAGTAAACTGCATATCATACAAGACTTCTTACCATTCTGTTTTACAGGTGATACTGTTTTTTGCAGATTTGTTCTCCAACAAATATATTGGAATTGATTGATCTAAACTACAGGGTGCTGGTTCTGTCTTAAACAGTTTGTAGGAACAGTTTAAGCTTGCAAAAATGGGGAGAGCCTTTGTTTAAATTTTTCCTCTAAAACGGTACATTTTCATCATGCTGCTGGAGAACAGGCTCATTTGGTTGTCTTGGTGTTGCAGACCTGCAGGCCTCCACAGTCAGTGGAAGTCTTCTAAATAAACTACACTCGTGTGTTTAAAGGGGGGAAAAAATGCCCGTGTGCTACAGCGGTGTGGAGATGCGGTTGCCGTGACACTGTGTACTTCATCAATTACCTGAAGGTCCTAACCTGTGGTACCAAGATGACCTACAGGCCTGAGAGGTTAATAAACTATCTCAGCTCTGTGTAATTGACAAGAGCGTGCACAGAGAAAAATAGACTGTGATGGTTTTTCTCTCTGCACCCCTCCCTCTTTTTTTGTCCTTTCTTTTTTTTGTCCTTGGGTTACAGTGTCTCTCCTTCCATCTCCCCCCAACCCATTTCATACCGGAGGAGGTAGAAATCTGTGTGAGTCTGTGTCTGTTGTGTATCATTCCTCATGCGAAGCCTTGGCGAAACTATCAGTGTTATCTGCTAACTTTACCACCTGTGTTAAATTGAAGGCAGTGATGTGGAAGAGGTGTATATCCTCCTTTTCTCTTTTCTCTCTCTCATCCTATCTCCCTCCTCTCTCCCCTTCCATTCATTCCTCTCTACCCTCCCCTCTTACCTCTCTTTTTGTCTATTACCCTCATCCCGTTTACCCCACCCTTTGCCTCTCTCTTTCACTCCCCCTCTGTATCATCTGTCTATTAAAGAGTGTGTGAGGCAGACCGGGGGTTCAGATGGCCATAAATGAAAAGATATGCTGTGAGGCTTCTGGGTGGTCACTGTAGACATATAGTACAGTGGTCACATTGGCTGCCAATGCAAGCCTCACAAAGTTGTGAATTCATGTATTTTTTGTGACCAACGTTTTTATTACCTTACATTCCATCCTCACAAGATTGCAATAAAATACATATATTCAAATAATACATGAAAAAGAGAGAGAAGCAATGTACACTCCCCTTGCCCACTCAACCTCATACCACCTCAACACTGTTGCCGTTTTATAAATATTAAAGTTTAGTTACGTTTTTTTGATTGCAATCATCTTTTCATATGCACACTAAGCTAGGTGTCTACCACCTCATACTCGCCCAGCCACATATCAAAATATACCTATACCTTCAATCATATTTTACTTAGAGGATATCACCAGATGTTCAGCTCTTGTAATGGCTTGTAATGTTTCTCTTTCATTATTGTGTACATGCAATTATTAGTTCTTAGACTAATTAATTGATTAATAGATTGAGTATGTGGGAGTCTCCATCTTGTGGTTAGGATATTTTTGGCTGCAGTTAAGCAGAATTCCCATAATTTTGATACATCATGTTGTGTAAAAGGGACCATCAGCTTAAAAAAAAAAATCTTTGTTTCATATCATTTGAAAGCAGATTTCTTCATCAGGGTAGAGTGACAGAGTGACTGACACCATACAAGATATTCTAGTTTTACTTGTGAGCTTTATTTTAGATTTCTAGCTATGTGAGATTGATTTTTGGCCACTTGTTTCAACTGTCAAACTTTTATGTGATAATTCTGTCCAAAACTAAACAAGGAAAATGTAAAAAAAAAAAAATGTGTGCGTAATTCTCTAGTGTCTCACCGGAGCTGTGCACTTGACTACAATACTGTACATAAACATGTGTTTATCAACATCTTGCATAGACACAAAGCATCACACACGCTCCTAGTTGAGTGTGTTGTTCCCATGCAATGGTGCAGAGTGGATCAGTAGCAGAGCAGAAAGATTTGATTAAGGTGTGCGTGTGCGTGTATGTGTGTGTGTGTGTGTGTGTGTGTGTGTGTTTACGCCTGCTGTGACAGAGCATGTACCATGACTCTATAGAAATCTATCTCCCTCAGTAGATTTCACCCCTCACTTCATTTCCTTAATGACTAAAACAGCACCCCTCCTCTCTCTCTCTTTGTGTGCAAGGCAGACACACACACACACACACACACACACACACACACACACACACACACACACACACACACACACACACACACACACACACACACACACACACACACACACACACACACACACACACGCACACGAGCACAGGAGCATGCAAGCTTCTGTTTATGAGAGTCAAAAAGGAAGTACGTTTTTTTATGCTTACATTTTCATGACAGACTGAATAAAGATGTGTGAAAATACATTTTGGTTGAATACAAAATGTGAATGTGATGTTAGGAGACTTTTCAACAAACAGTAATGTCTTACTGTTTGTTGAAAAGTCTTCTTCTAGTTTTACCTCTAGGAGTACTAAAGCTAGGCTTTGGTGTGTTGTTGCCATCCACTGTTGTTTACCCTCTCCCACGATGTATTGCAGTTATTTAGTTTGACTACAGTATAACATTTACAGATTCAGGACCAGAGGATGCACACACAGTTATAATATAATTTTGCGGGAATATAAATACTGTATATAAATTCAAAGGGGTTACTGATGACTCTTAAAAACTATTTTATGAGTGCAATTTTTTTTTTTGACCTAGTTGTAAAATGACTAAAGCGGACTTAAAGTACTGACAATGGTCTATTTAGACTGTACCAACTTACTTAAACAGACTTTCATGTCTTTGAACAACCAGTGCCTGATCATGGGTCCTCACTTCTCCCCATTTTTCATGTTTAATGTCCTTTACCTAAAGGTATGAAAGCAAACAGAGGACCCACATTTATGGGGCTAATGTTAGCAGGCTTTCCACTGCCTGTTCAGCTGCCTTCCAGGAAACACACATATATATCAAATGGGTGAATCTCCATGAGGAAACACATCAGAAAGTTTCTCTTTAGTCTTGAAATTGCTTTTGTCAGGGAGCTCCTTGATCTAGTTTTCTCCCATTACAGCTGTCTGCATGTGTGTATCCGGGAGTCTGCATGTATTGGCTCCCTATATGTACTGTGTATTTTAGGTTGGTAGAGGTAGGTGATATTTTTAGTCCGTGTATGTATATATACCCACAGTCATCCCACAGGGAAAGAGAGAGAGAGAGAGGGGTGAAATCTATTGAAGTGGTTCTGTAAAATAGACTTTGTTCAGGTAGTCACTTTGTTTTCATGCTGATAATATTCATTTAGGGAGAGAGATCTCTTTTCCTTTTCTTCTCTGCTCCTCTTCCTCATCTTGCTCTCCCTGGTTTAGCTCCTGGCTGCGGGATTAGCCGCCAGAGAAAATGCAGGGTAAAATTAGCCTTCGGCTGTCCCTGCGGGCCGCGACCATTGATTTTCTGCCACAGATGGAGAGAAAACGCCGGTGCTTAATGTTCTTAATACCACCAGAGAGAAGGAATTTTTTTTTATTGCTTTGGTTTTTGTTTAGCTGCTCTGCTTTTGGATTCTTATGGCCTTGTGTGGAGCTCCTCTGAAATTGCCGCTTTTATTTTCACACAAATTCAAAAATATTACAGACACCCTTGAGCAATTCATTTAGGTACAATCTGATCTCTAATTAGTAGCTTTTTTTGTTCCCAAAACATCAGTGGAATTTAGACCTTCTCCTTTGTTTTGTTGCCAAAGTAGTAACAGTTTCCTAATGCTACATAATAGAAACTGCTGTCATTTTAGAGACATTGTATTCGGCCAGAAAAGGCTTGGATTAAGTTTAACTGGAAACCATTTACATCGACGGATATCAGATATTGACAGAATTTTCATCGTGGTGTGAACTCCTCCTAGCTTACATGTATTAAGATTTGTTAAGATGTGTCACTGTGTTTCGATAATGTGTTGGTGTTCATAGCACTCAGTACTGAAAACAGTCAAGCACTAAAAGCTACCATTAAAGGCAGAGTTGTAATCTTCTTATTCACTGTTTGATCAGACAGATTTGAATTTAAATCATAATATGGTGGAATTTTAGACAATTTTGCATACATAAAGTTCTCCTAGAGCTTCTTAAGTGTAGTTTATGATTGTGTCACTCCAAAAAAAACACATAAACACTCCAAAGAAAATCCCAATATAGATTATGATAAAACATGGGTTATCTATTTTTGGAATTTGTATACTATGCTCGTTTCCACAAATCTTGCAGAAAAGGTGGCACTCATGAAGCATAAGAAGTGAAAGAAGCGTCTCGTGCTTGCTGACACTGGAATCTTATATATTATGTACATTTGAAAGCAGTTGATTGTAGCTTTGGGTGCATGCACATATGGGTTTTCTTTGGAGTACATGCCTGTTGTATTTTTATTTGTAACATGGGTGCTGGTACCATCGTATTCAAAAGTCTCTCCTGTCGTCTTGTGGTGCATCTGGAAGGGTTCCAGTTCATTCGTTTAATATGATCTTGTGTTTCTCTGTATAAAGAGTCACTGTGAACAGTTGAGGCCACTTTGAGAGTTTTTCCATCCAAATGATGTCAATGAAGATCAGTTGTATTTACTTATTGGAAGTAATTATCCGAGTCACAATGGGCAGATACAGAACAAGTCTTTTCAATCGGAGAACTACTCCTACATATGAAAGCTTCCCCTCTGCATGGAAAGAAAATAAGAAAGCAAGTGAAAAGAAATCTTGATAGGACTTTTTTTTTCTTTTTATAACACAGTGAAATTAAGCTAAATTATGCTTTTTCCCATATATTTCATTCTCATATGGATTTGTATATGCCATAAATATACAAGACCATTGTCACAAAAAGCAATGCAAGTATATCCATTGATTTGACGCACAAATGAAACTAATTTAATTAGACTTGTGCTGAATGGTCTATACAAATATTTGGGGTGTAAACAACCTGCATTTGCAGTTCCATTCATGATGCTCAAAATTATTCAGGACGAACATATGCGTGCTTCGAGATTGCACACTTGTGTGTCTGACAGTAAGACGGACAAATAGTTTTCTTGTTCCTACTCTGCCTGCGTGTAATTGAAAAGTGCAACATTAAAAGCAATGATGGTGGTTAGATGATGTAAGTCCTTGGTTGGCATAGTAAATTAATTTCTTTGTTTGTTGCGTGTTATATTGTGCTCTCTGAAGTCTAATATTAATTAGGTTTGTACACTTGGCGATATCTATGAGACAAACTGAATAGTTATTGATTAAGTCTTTGATTTTTGTACGTCCATCGTTCATCATTTTCTAATCTGATCGACAGAATATTAATTCAAGGACAACAAAGTTATGAAGCATGAAAGCTCTTGCTTTAATTTGGGTTAAGACAAACTTTCCTTAGCACGTTGGTATTTTGAGTACATAAACACGCTGTATGTAAGTCTGAGAGGTTGGAATTTCTTTCTCTTTCACACCTCCATTTTTCCACTTTGGATAATCTCTGCTTTTTCTCTCTCTCCAGCCCTTACCATTACCCGCCCCTCCCCTCCTCTCCCTCCCAGTCATGTCATCTTGTCCGTACCCCACCTATCTGTTCGGCTACATCTCCAAGATGCTGTAATTTCCTTGGCCCGGCTTGATGTTTATTGTGAGGCTGAAATTGAAAATGGCCTGTAATGGAGCGAGCCTCACAGCCCCGGGACCAATT
This sequence comes from Anoplopoma fimbria, assembly GCF_027596085.1. Lineage (NCBI taxonomy): Eukaryota > Metazoa > Chordata > Actinopteri > Perciformes > Anoplopomatidae > Anoplopoma > Anoplopoma fimbria. The sequence goes on from NC_072456.1 coordinate 9,114,488, forward strand.
CACAATCTAAATGACTTGCTCCTTTTCAATGGCATCGACTGGAGGGCTCTTTGTGCAGCCTCGTACCTAATCAACCTCCGGTGTGACCCCCAGCTCTCGTGGGCCGCTGCCGGATTAATGATAAAATCATTGGTTCAAACAATTATTCGACCTGAAATGGCTGGCCATTTTATTCTGAAAATTAAAGAATGTGAAATTAATTTTTCTCTGCGCCGTGTTGTAGCAGCGCCACTTATGGCTGAACTCTGCCCCCTAAACTCTTGATTTCATATGAAAGAGTGCTTTTACTTTATCTAGTTTCTCTCTTTTACCCTTTTTTTCCAAATCCTCCTTCTGTGTGCATTGTTGCAAATAGCTTCCCAGGTGTCAGAGTAGCAAGGCTTCAGCTATGTGCTTGTCTTTCTGTCCTTCTGTCTGCCTGTCTGTATGACTCTCTTTGTATCTGTCTGCTAACCAATCTGTCTCCCTGCCCATCCATCTGCCTGTTTGGCCATTTAGTCAACAATCATATCACATAAAATGTATGTAGATATAAAGAGTGAAGATATGAATGACGATAGCGATATGTTATATATACTGTATATTCATTTTATTATTGACTGTAGGACAAATACAGCCAAAGTGAGCCGTTTCAAACTATATCAGAGCATGCACTACAGAACACGTTGCTCATTGTCAATAGCCTCCGGGTTGGTGCTACTCATGCAATTGCTAGGATTAAATTCAGTCGAACTGGTAATTTAACCAACAACCTTTCAACCTGCCAATCAGTCCAAAATATCTCCATTGTGTTGTGTAGCTTTGCCTCTTGGGGGCAGAGTCTGAGCTTGCTGGAGACATTTCCCACCCTCACAAAAGCAGAAGAAGAAGTGAAAGAATTGTTGTTGGTGGTGGTCTGACCGAAGATTCAGAAGCAGTTAGTGTACCGAGTAGTTGTGAGTAGGACTGCTTACCTAGATAAGTTATTTTTTTCTGGCTGTTGAACCAATAACCTTTAATCTCTTCATCAGTCCAAAATACCTGCTTTTGTACTGAAATGTCAGCTTTACTTTGTTGTCCACATACAGACCTACATATATGATACATAATAAAATGTGACTGGGCCATAAAGCTCTATTCTTTGTAGTGACCTTGGTATACGTAGTCGTTACTGTTGGGACTGTAAATCGCATTCACAACCCCTACGAGATGATTAGTTTCACAATCAGACTTTGATCAATTCTGTTTGATAACATTTGGAGAGTCTAGAAGAGGCGCACTATTGAATGATTTCATTCATATTTTGGTTAGCAAAGGGCAATTTATTTTTAATTAGCTTGCTCGGCCGGCAGAAGTCTTACCCTTTTTTGGATTTGGCAGAATATACTGCAACAGCTTATTACTGCCCTCTACTGTTTAGCAATAATGACCTTTATTACAGTTATTTATAATTGTGTAAAGTCAAATACTATGCAGATATTCCATTTATTTCTTCATTTTAATGTAGTTATTGCTAAAGTTTGTGGTGCACATACACAAGTAGGGTGTAGAAGTGAGATGGCCAACTAGAACTGCTGACTATATAATGTATTTGTGTAATCAACCCTCAATGACCTGACCTGATCTGATAATAATTATTTAAATAAGATAATCTTTAATCAACATTCTGGTTTATTTAGGAGTCTGACCTAAGGAGAACATGCTTAAAACTCTAAATTTAACATTTATATTATTTAATACATATCTTGATAATGATTAATATCAATCAATATGAGAATTTATGTATTGATAACCTATAATAAAGTACATCCAGCAAACAATATAAATATCTATAAAATTAAAGCTAAAGCTGGCAGCAGTAGGTTGTTTGTCTTGGTTGTACTTCCGTTTCCCAGATAGTAACATCTTTCTCCAGTCACGGAGGAAGAATGTCGTGGTCTGACCAGTATTCAGGACATATTTTATTTTTCCAAAACCATTGCTTTTCATTTTGAAATTACTTTCAGTTTGGAGTTGCCCTTTATAAAGAGAATAACAAGAGGCAGTGGAGGAATAACTCTCAATTATGCAACGGAAGCCGAATAGAAACCATGTACAATGTTGAAATTAAGAAATGGAGAACCTCAATGTTTCAAGATCTTCTTCTTTTGTTTTATGAATATGCAGGTAAATACCCTCTATTTTCCGTATCTTCCTTGAGCTCATTGCAAGGTGTTATGCTTTAGATAGATGATGCTGTAAACTCTCAGAAACGAGAATAAGGTTTCACTATTGAGAGAGAAATAATGATCAGGGATTCCATGATGTTTGACGAGGGAAGCGAAAGGTCGAGGATTGAGGTGAAGAAATGACATACAACATGAGGGAGTCTACATGTGCTATCCCTGTGTTTGCCTGGAGATCTCTCCAGGATGTTTCCCCTTCCATTCTCCCAGTGCATGCTGGGATAGTGACCCCGGGTAAGTGAGCCTCCAAGATGGATGGATTATAGATCGGCCGTCCGTGTGCAGCTAAAACTCTGATGAGCCCCGCTGTGCACTTGTGTCCGTCAAACACCACTTGATTACTGGCTGTGTATTTATCATCATCATCATTATCATTATCAGTCTGCTCCCCTCTCTTAAGTCTGAGACAATGGGCTCTCCTAAAAGGCTCTTATTGAACTGGAGCTCGCTAGCCCTCGCAACCTCAGCCGGGTGCTAGTCCTCCTCAGCAGCCTGCAGTGTGGCTAGGTAATTACCCCGGGATTGATTCCCTTAAAAGAGACCATTTCTTCACCTCCTGCAGAATCACTAAGAGGCTTATAATAAGCCCTGCTCACCTCCATAGCTTCCTAGCTAATGTCTCGGCGAGCCAGAGCCTCTATTGACTTGTTGATGGAGATGCTGGAGCTGTGCTAAAGGCAGCGGAGCGAGGGGAGGAGACTCTCTCTTCACTGTAGAGACTTGATTATTAAAAAAGGCCGCCAAGTTCTGTTTTCATCACACCTTAGATACTATCTATGTGTGCCATGGAGATTTCTCTCAGGGACATCAATGGAAGGTTTTTCTGGACTTAAAACAATCCTGCACCTTTGCACTGCGGCTCAGAAATTAGCTTTATTACGTTGGTGACTTATAGGAGGCTCTGGGACAGTGGTGAAAAATAACTGCAATTTGAATCATAACTAAACTCCAAAAAGTCTGAATCCTGGGTTGCTCGTAAAGTTTCAGGGTATCAGAAGTCAGTCATGTGAAAGTTTGGCTCACATTCTGCTCCCTTTAAACAAAACCGCCTTCATGGCTTTGCTAATTATCATTCTGAGGATGCAGCAATTTGTTACTTCCAATCTGCCAGTCAGCAGCGGGGCATGAAGGAGGCCGAGGGCCAGAGAGAACAGAGGCTTTCATTCATTCAGAGGAAGCAGCAGCCAGTGACAGAGGAGAGTGTGTGTGTGTGTGTGTGTGTGTGTGTGTGTGTGTGTGTGTGTGTGTGTGTGTGTGTGTGTGTGTGTGTGTGTGTGTGTGTGTGTGTGTGTGTGTGTGTGTGTGTGTGTGTGTGTGTGTGCTGCAAACATATATATTTTTATTTATTTATCAATTAATCTGACTTTTATTTTCTAGATTAATTGTTTGGTCTATAAACTGCAAGGAAATAGGGAAAAATGTCCATCATAGTTGAAGTCTTCAGATTTCTTGTTTGAGAAAACAAATATTCAGTTTACTATCACAGAAGAGAAGGTAGCAAATATTCACATTTAGAGTCAAAATGTTAGCTTTGCAGTGAATGTGTTGAATGTAAGGCATATTTGCTTGTAATTAGATGATTTACAGATTATCATAATTATTGCTGGTTAATTTTCTGTTGATCGATTAATCAATGTATTGACTAGAACTAGAACAAGCCAACCTAGGCCAAACCTGGTCAGCCAAGGTCAGTCAAGGCCAAGACACATGAATCTGTCAGATAGTATGCATTTATCATAATACATATCCAACGTTCTTATCAATGCTTGTAGATTATATTCCTTAAGCATTGTCACGAATGATGTTTACTGTGCAAACAAAACGTTATCTAATCTCTAAGAGAAGATGGATTAATATTGGATCCAAACATTGTGAGTTCCTTGGCTCATTCAGGCAGTGACTCAATACTCAGACTCAGACTCAGTCAGTATATAGTACTTTTGAGTAATTGTGAATAAAGAATATGAATCAAAATGAGTGAACAACTATGTGCTATTGTAACTAAAGAGCTGCAAGTTTACAAGTTTAAAGGACATTGTAGACTCTTTCTTTCACTCTTTCTTTCTTTCCTCTCCTCTGCGTTCTAAGAAGAGCAGAACATTTGCTGACTTGCATTTATATTTCATAACATCAACAAACCAATGAAACTTCTACTGTCCCCAATGCAATGATTGCTGAATACAAATGTTCGGCACATCCATAAAAGCTCTTCTTTTTTTCAAGTTTGAGTTTCATTTGCTCTGCCGTCTTCTGAAAGGTAAAACGTGTTTTTATTGGACACAGTTCAAACTGCTGAATCAGTCAGTTTGTTTGTTTGTGTGTGTGTTGCGATGAATATGACTGAGCGCAAACATGGTCTCCCACAGAAATTAGGCTTTTTAACGGCAATAATAGTTTTCTATCGGAGGAGACTCGCGTTTTCATGAGAATCTCTCTGACTACTTAAAAGCCTGATGCCTTTTGTGAAATCTTTAAGCGATTAAATTTGGCGACAAAGCAGTCGACTGCAATTAGTCCCTGAAGTCTCTCAGACATCCTAACTTTCCTCAACGACTGCTCCGTCCCCCCCTCCCTCCCTGTTTTTCTTCACTTTTTTTCTCACCCGTCCCATCCTCCAAACTGGGACAAACATTTCCCTAATGAGGGGGTCGGTTGGGAAAGCTGCAGGGAGTGGAGCGTGGATGTGACCTCTGGCATAGTTGGACACTTATTATTCATGGGACGGGGCCCTATTTGTGAGAATGTGTCAGTACTCTGACTAAAACTCTTGTTGTAATGCTGCATTTATTTACTGAAAAGACGGGATCTTATTTTTCGCGTTAAGGTTTATTGTTATTTGGATGCAGGAGTGATACTCAGCTGTTTTTTTGAGTGGGTCGAAAGTGGGTTGTGTGTGTTGGGGTGAGGAGGGGGGAGTAGGGGGGGGAAGTTTCTAAGGCGGCTCTGTCTCTCTCTCTGACTGAAGAACATTGTTCCAGATCAAGGGATGGGAATGGGGCCTTTGGCAGCAGGGGAAAGATGAACACACACACACACACACACACACACACACACACACACACACACACACACACACACACACACACACACACACACACACAGACACACAGACACACACACACGTACACACTCACTAAAGACACGCACACATACAGTATGAACAAGAGGAGCAACTCATCGGGACAAAACCCAGCAGCATCTATTAATAGAGTGTGACGGGACAGTCAGCACCGGGGTTTTTATAGAAAAAACTGAATTTCTGACTAACACGTCCTCTGCTCCACAGTCTATAAAACTGTAAATGTGTCATGGCTCAAGAGCACTTGGGTGCATCCCAACAGCTTCTCTCTTCTCCTCCTTTGAACGCAAAGTCCTTAAAGTGGTCAGAAAAGATAAATATGAACAATTCCATGACAACGGGGCCAATAAAGAGGATATGATACACGGCTGCTAAATGGACCTTAAAGTGAGATGATACACAATTATTTGTGTGGCTTTTGGGACAGGGTATCATAATGGGTTTAAACATTAATTGCAAAATTCTGGGATAGTGAAGTGTTGGATTGAATCCATAGCCATAGAACTAATGTCGTCAGCAGATATTACATTTACATCCATCATATGCTTTTGTCCAAATCAACTTACTTATTTCTTACTTGATAAACATTTGATACAGTACCCAATGATCAAAGGTGAATTTAAATTTTGGACTGATGAAATATCAACATTTTGTGCCATCAATCACAGGTGCAGTGTTGCTATGGACACATTACCAAGGCTCAATACATTGTTTTAGGCATTGTTGAGATTTTTAGGGCATATTATACATGTTATGACACTGCAGAGTTTACTATATGGAGTTTAAAAACCAAATCACACCCATAAACTAAGCTCACAAGTGCCTTGTCTCACTGTCCGAAATAGCTGAAGAGTAATAACGGGTGGATTTAGGGTGTGAGTATGCGTGTGTGTCTGTGTGGAGCAATGGGACATTGTGGTAGTTTTGGCCTCCCACCTTGTCACATGGTGGAGGACGGGTCAGCTGTGGGTGGCCTGAGTAAAGGTCAGCTGGCTTAGCAAGCAACCAGGAGGTCTGTACGTGTATGTGTGTGTTTGACCATTCAGTGTGTGTGTGTGTGTACATGTGTATGTGTCAGACCTTTATGGGATACAGTGCTTCCTTTCTCCTCCTGAAGCTGCAGTGGCTTCTGGGTAATGGCTGACTCAACTATGTGTCCCAAACACCGTTGAATAACACACACACATACACACACTTCCCTTCCAGTAAACCTTCTCCCACAACTACCACGACCACCACCATGGCAGAACATTCAGTGTAACCATGGCGATTCCTCTGTGTTTTAATGGCAGCCCCGCTGACCTATGACATCATCAGGGGAAGTGACAGTTGATTGGTGCACCGGTAACCATGACGCATGATGAAGCAGGGCTGGCGTTAACTAGTAAGGGGAGGACTGGGTCAGCAACTGTGGGAATGACAAAGTAAACAGCAATGACTGGAAATAAAAAAGGAAGAAGAAGAACGGCGAATAATGAAAAGAAAAAGTCAAGAACAACTTCATTAAGAACATAAACCATAATAGACTATGACGTTAACACAGATAGTTGTTTAAAAACATTACAGTGGTTCTAAAATCACTGTTAATCATAAGCTTATTGGTATACTATATTTCAATCGTTGCTAATTAGATTCATAGTGTAATGTTAATACGCTAAGCTTTACAGTCCTTGAACAGCAGCTTGACAAAGTGGTGGCTAAATGATTCAGACATTAAGTGCCTATGTGGATGGTTGTATGGAAAGTACATTCATATTTTTTAATACTATTCATAGTTTTATGTTATCGCAGCTTCAGACAGTAGGACTTGGGATTTTAAACAATAAACACATGGATCAAAACGTTTTGTAATCTAGTGCAAGAAATTACATCTTTACAATTTTGAGGCACAGATTGATACCTTCCTAACCTCTTTTTTATTTTTTTACTGTCTACATATTTCTTTAAACCAGTCCTGGTTTTTGGTGCAATAAAAACTTCCTCATGATTCAGTGGAACTACAGTACAGGACTGTATTTAAACCAGTCAACTCAAGCAACCTGTATATTCTGTAGGTTTCTAGTCATGTCAAGGAAAGACCCATACGATGCAAAATAATGCAACATGTTGCATTGTTTACAGGAAAATTATGAGCTGTTGGGTAAATGACTTTAATGTGCAATATGGTTTTTACACAAGCTCCCTGAATAAGCTGGCAACTCATTGTTTGGGTCTGTTGATGGATGACAGTTTTTAACTCTTTGAACAATACTTTGCCAGTTAATGAAGCCAGGCAAAAGACCTGAAACAGTCAATGATAGCAGACAATTTGACTTTCAGTTTAAGGTGTCTTTGAGTTGCAGTAGTTTGTTAAAAAGCTCCTCAAAAAACAAAGAGTTTACATAGGTATCATAGGACAACACAGGAAGTGGTCACACCATCCTAATTCTCATCTTCATCACCTTCGTTTTCATCCTGAGACTCATCTTCACTCTAACCTGATCAACATGGCTGAGCCTTCTCTCTCTCTCTCTCTCTCTCTCTCTCTCTCTCTCTCTCTCTCTCTCTCTCTGTCTCTGTCTCTCTCTCTCTCTCTCTCTCTCTCTCTCTCTCTCTCTCTCTCTGAGTCTGTTTGTCTGTCTCTGCCTGTCTCCCTGGCCGTGTTGATGGCGACAGGAGACAGTGGCGTGCTGGCAGGTGCATGCCACCAAATTACCACCACACACACACACACACACACACACACACACACACACACACACACACACACACACACACACACACACACACACACACACACACACACACACACAAAGCAGGCCTCTCCTGTGCTGGGAAGGCTGCCATTATCATATCAAAGCGTCTCTCACAGAGACATGGCAGCGCTTCAATTTAAGCAATTAATGCAGAGAGAGACTCTGTCACACAGCCCAGCATCCCCCCTGTCCCTCACCCCTCATCCTCCAAACACACGCACACACACACGGAAACACACACACACTCACACACACACATACATGTACACGTGCAGGGCTCTCTTGAGGCACTCTGAGACAAACAAAGGTGCTGAGAAGCAAGGATCCACATTCTCAAGGCCACCGTGCCGTTCTCTCTCTCTTTCCTGGTCCTCCCCCCTGTTGTGCCTTGAAATTAAAACACTTGATTTCAGATATTTTTCCTCAGTTTATCCTAAAAAGTAAAAACATGTTTGCTAAGTTGTGCTTTTCTTTGGATATTTTTTTCTTAATAGTACAGGAATACCTCATGCCTGCATATGAAATTTGTAATAACTATTATTGTAGAGTTTTTACAGGAGGGCATGTGCATGTCAAAGACCTCAGACTTGGAAAATATCATGGTGACACAGTGTACAGGGTTAAAAGGAAAACTCATTACTGTAGTGTCCTTGTAGCCAAAATAATTAAAACCAAAATTGAAATAAATAAGTCAAAATACATCTCTTTCAACAGCTAACAGTGGATTCATTTTTTTCAAATTCAGCACAACTGTGTTCCAAATCACGTATAGATCAAACACTGGGGGCAGCAGTCAGTCCTTGGGCTGATCAAAATGTCTTCAAACAAACTATGAGGATTAATCGCACCACATTTTAATAAAGAACACTAAAGTAGACGGTTGATGATGTTCGAAGCGGTAATTTCAACTCCATCAGTAACAATGCTGTTCATGGTTGGTGTGTTCCCATTGCAAGATGCTTGTTTTAATTTACATCCGTGGCTTGAATAACGTTACACATATTTTAGGCCAAATCACGATGTTTTCCCCAAACTTACTTAAGTGGATTTGTTGCGTTTTGTTTAAATTTACAACATTAACCACATGTATAAAACTGTTCAAAACCTCAACCATAATCTGGGTGAAACGTAATTAAGAATGCAGTTTAGTTGTATGGGAACGTGATTTTGGAGGAGACAGGGTGGGTTTGCATGCATGGGTTTTTGTCTGTGTTTTTTCATACAGTAGGTGTACATCATTTTATTTTTTTGCTTTTTTTGCTTTAGCACAGTTTCATATAGTTTCATGTAGATTTCTTCAGCAACAGGATTTGTAATGTAAAAAACAATTGATCTTCAAAAGTGTCACTACATTTTGTTAGTATCTTGCAGCAGATTTGACAATATTTTGTCATCCCACATGATTTCCCGGATGCAGCAGCATTGTTTCCATATTCAACCCCAAATCCTGCAGTCCTTACACTACATGCTACTACATGCATGACAGAAGGACTTTCCACACGCTATAGATCTAAACAGTCACAGGAGGATCCTCTTCAAGCCAATCAGACTGCTTTTAAACCTGAGTATCAACCAATCAGTAGACTCATTGTACCTTTTCCTCCTGGTTAGGAGAAATTGGCCCCTGTCATTTAAGCTTTTCAACAAAATCTCTCCATCATTCATCCTCCCTCTTCCTTTTTTAGAGGCGAGACAATTTATTAGACACAGCTGTTCAGCTGAACCCAGCTAGGCCTGGATTCACTGCCAAGAGCCTTCCTCTCTCTCTCTGCTGCTCTGCGTCTCTCTCTCTCCGTCTCTTTCTATCAGGTGGGATGTAGAGGGATGAATAGTCAGTGATGGGGAGCAGCTATGTGCGGCTGTTTGCTCTGGAAACCTTGGCTCCGGGCCCCGGTGCTCTGCAAAGCAAGCCCAATGAAGAGCCACAATTTTAATCCTCTAGTCTGAATGGATACCATCTCCATGTCTGGGAAGATCATGAGCAACTCAAGTACTCCAAAATGGCCACAATAGAACGACAATGGACAATTAGTTGAGTGCAAAATAGACAACACTAATACATATGCTTAAAATTCAACCTTTTGACTTTGTCTTCCCTGATTGCTCATTGCTGTAATATTTTGAAACAACACTTGTCAATCAAACTGACTTTCCTGTTCCTTTTTTCAGTGACTGTCCCAGTTAACCTTAAGTTTCTGCAGGTCACAATTGTATTTAATTATTTTTGTCCTGGCTGCCACTGCTAATGCAGATGATCCTTTTCTTCTTTTTCTATTGCAAACCAACTGGAAATAAAAAATGATGACTAGACCTCAGGTGTTGTAGAATCACTTCAGTAAAACAAAGGCAAGAAAATACTTTCAAGGATTTAAAAAAAAAAAATTATAATAATCTGTCAAATTCAATTTTCAATTCAATTTATTTTGTACAGCCCCAAATCACAAATTTGCCTCAGAGGGCTTTACAATCTGTACACATACAACATCCTCTGTCCCAGGATACTCGCGTCTGCAAGTGCAATAAGTGCAAATAAGTGCAATAGATGTCATGTGTACAGAAGGAACAAGATAAGAGTTACAACACATTCAATGCGTATGATATAATGATTTATATAATGAGAGTAGTAAGCAGTATAATGATGGGAAAATTACCACAACTAATAACAGCAGCAGTGGATATAATAGAATAATAATGCTCATAAAAGCATTAATGGTAATAGTTATAGTAATAGAAATATGACTATTAATAATAATGATAGTAGCTGCGGGTGTCAGCAGGACCACGGCAGGAGGCACGACCATGGTCAAGATACAACAATGGCTCATGGAAACCTGAGAGGTGAGAAAGCACAAACAAGAAGCAAAGAAGCAAAGTTAGAAAATGTGCATCAATGGGACATGAATTCATACAGAAGGAGAGGAAGAGGAGAGAGGAGCTCAGTGTATCCTAGGAAGTCCCCCGGCAGTCTAATCCTATAGCAACATATCTAGGGGCTGCTCCAAAACAAACCTGAGCCCGCCCTAACTATGAGCGTTATCAAAAAGGAAAGTTTTAAGCCTACTCTTAAAGGTGGTGTGTGTGTGTCTGCCCCCCAGACTGAAACTGGAAGCTGGTTCCACAGAAGAGGAGCTTGATAACTGAATGCGCTGGCTCCCATTCTACTTTTTGGTACTCTAGGATCCACAAGTAACCCTGTATTCAGGGAGCGCAACTCTATATTTATATATCTTAAATCATATCCTATTTAAGAATGCACATTGGTCAGCCTTTGCCATTTATATATTCTCCCATAAGTTTCCCATACGGGTCAAAATCGTTTGCTAATCAGGTTACCATCGCTCCTGATCAGGCAATTTGAAGAAAAACTCTCCAAAAATATTTTTCTCCTTTTCCAGTAAGTTGTGATGTTGTGATCTGTCAAAGCCAACCAAGTGAGTGAAATAGTGTAAACATGATTATTTTAGCTACAAACTGCAGTAGGTTTTGTTTTAGTTAGCTAAATATAGCTGTGTATAATTCAAACACAATAGGTCCTGATAATGTACGACACAAATAAAAATAAAACAACAATGCGTATATGAGTTTAAGATGGATTGTGAGGAGGTTATAACAGCTGCAGAGATATCAGTGACTGAAACACTCTTGACTTGACCTTTCTGACCTCGCCAACCTCTGCCACTTTATTTTTTAATTATAATGATATATTTATTTCTCTCTCTATCGCCATCTTGCTCTCTCTTTACCTGTCTCTCTCTCACTCTCTCTCTCTTTCTCTCTCTGTCTGTATCTCTCTTTAAGTCCCTCTCTGGTTGCAACAGCTGTTTGATGTTTGTGACAGGCGGTGCGATAGCGCTGACAGGCTGGAGACGGTTATCAGAGAGTGCCGCCGCGAGAGGCTCCGCCTGGCTAAATTGAAAATTGCAAATGAAAATCCTGCTCTGCGCGCTTTTTTTTTAATTCATCAGCCATTATGTCAGATGACCTTTTGGGGCGTCAGGCTCTGCTGATAAAACTCCAAACGACAACACTCGGCTCTGATCCAATTTACGAAACTGTCCCCATCCTCACTCCCTCCCTCACCCCCTCCCCCTCCTCCTCATCATCCTCCTCCTCCTCTCCGTTCGACCCAGTGGCAGTGAAAATGATAGGCTTTCAGGAGAGCCTCCATTGTGCTGCAGATGAAGAGGTTTTGTTTGGAGGAGATGGTCCTGCTGTATGTGTGTGTGTGTGTGTGTGTGTGTGTGTGTGTGCGTGTGTATGCTAAAGGAAGTGTAAGAGTTTGGGGGCACGGAGCGTGGCCTGACCTGACCTCGTCCTGGTCCCACTGTTGTCCAATCACAGCGAGGATCAGAGGCCGGGAACGTGCGAGCATTTAGAAATACAGTCGGGGCTATGGGCACAGAGAGAGAGGTGTAAGGGTATAATAAACACCAAGAGTAGATGTCACTCTAAATGGCTTTTCCTGGGTGGGTCAGTGTGTGCCAATATTGACTGACGTGTGTGTGTGTGTGTGTGTGTGTGTGTGTGTGTGTGTGTGTGTGTGTGTGTGTGTGTGTGTGTGTGTGTGTGTGTGTGTGTGTGTGTGTGTGTGTGTGTGTGTGTGTGTGTGTGTGTGTGTGTGTGTGTGTGTGTGTGTGTGTGTGTGTGTGTGTGTGTGTGTGTGTGTGTGTCAGCCTGTATCATCACAGGAAAAGAAAAAGAAGGAACAGAGCTGATCCTCTTGGTCTATCAGAAGCTCTATCAGTCTGTAATTGAATTCTTTCCCTCTCCCATTGTTGTTGTCTTTGTCTCTGGGGACTGGATGTTCAGATTTTTTTGCGCTAATAGCGTCTATGATCAAACTTTACAGATACATTATCAAAATTACTTTTTTCCAATAGACTTTTTTTGTGTGAGATTGGTGCGAAGCAAGTGAACTTAAAAATCCAATGCTTCATGTTGACACACAGATTTTTTGAAGTCTTTTCTAACACCATGCTCACATATAAAGAGAGATGGTTTGTTGTAATTCTTCTTCTTCTTCTCCATATTGGCCATGAAGACATCCTCTGGTCTCATGGCTACAGTGTGAAGGCATCATCATTTTTGGCATCATAACTATTCACACCGACAGCAATGTGAATGTGCGACAGTCGCAACACTTTTTCAATAAAAATCAACACAGGTTTTAGACTTTAAAAAAATCCATACCCATCGTTTAAAGCATTCTTCTTTTAAGTAATTTACTTCTGCAAATTACTTTTTTGCATTGAGTTGTAACTTGTTTTTGCTTATGAATGGTTTTATATGAAAACTTGACTTTGCATAATATATATATATATATATATATATATATATATATATATATATATGTGTGTATGTGCTCATACAGAGTGTCAGTGCACTCATCATTGTGCGTGCCATTCTAACATGTGCACAAAATGTCATACGCAGCGATGTGTTGGCTCTTTCTCTGTTTATGTGTGTCTCAGCATGTGCCTACATCTGTGTGTGTGTGTGTGTGTGTGTGTGTGTGTGTGTGTGTGTGTGTGTGTGTGTGTGTGTGTGTGTGTGTGTGTGTGCGTGTGCGTGCAGCTGTCGCAGGTGTGCGTTATTAATCAGTTATCAGGGCAGTTTATTTGCTGGGTGACAAGTTGCAATTTCCCCCCTGATTCAAGGCCCTTTTTGTCAGGTGGGAATTACACTGAGAGCACATGACAAAACACTTCACCTCTGCTGCGTTCATTCACTTCTTCTCTTTCCCTCTGGATTCAGCACGCTGTCCTTTCTCTCTTTTCAGCCTCCCTTTCGTCCCCCTGATGTCAACGTCCCGTTTCCCAATCCGTGTTTCATTGCCTCGACATCTCATTACATCTCTCTTTCTTCGTCTTCTCTCCCTCCATCTTTCTCCCTCTTCATCTTCTATATTTATTTTACCTCCCATCAACTACATCATCCTCAGCCCTTGGAGTAAAAAAAAGGCGGACTGTATAATTAATCACACAGCTTGGTCTAATTAGAGATGAATACGCGTTGTCCCTCTTATCACACACACACACACACACACACACACACACACACACACACACACACACACACACACACACACACACACACACACACACACACACACACACAGACACACCTCAGCTTTCCGGGCCTAGCCCCTCTTGCCTTGATGAATCTGATGAATGTGACAATAATTAGTGAAGACAGATGAGAGGTAAATTACCACTGACAATGTAATGCTGTCCTGTCTGCCACTAGAGAGAGGGAGAGAGAGATTGCCAGGACATCAGAGAGAGAGGGGGAGTAACAGACAGTGAGGGACACAGAAAGTAGTTTGTTTCATGCAAATTATTATTTTCATGCAAATTATGATGCATTGCTTTAGCTTAATGGAAACCTTAATGGGCTTTTTGTTTTTTATTTCCTCAACATTACAAAGAGGTTTCTCAATGTGTTTTTATACTGGATGCTATAGGATTACTCAAATGAAAGCGACACATTGACCCAATTTTCACCTGATATTAAAATGATATCTGTGTCTGTCGAGGAAGTTATTCGAGTTTCTCAAGGAAATTGTTTTGCTTGAATCAAGCAAACCTAGGTCGCTAGTAACTTTTTCTCATCTCACAAGTTTTCAAAACTTTTCCCGATAGTTGGATGAAAGTATAAAGCCATATAGAGAGAGAACTATGGATATAAGTGTAGCAGCAGCAAACCCTCAGGACTATTTACTGCCCTCTGCCAGAAGAGAGCGAGGGATGATGATGAGAGAGAGAGAGAGGGGGGGTAATTGTTTTCGTCAAAGCAGTGGGGAGCTATCAGGGTAATAAAGTTAATTAGCAGAACAAACAAGGAGAGAGAGAGAGAGAGAGAGACTAGATTTGATGATGATAAACGGCAGAGCAGATCTGACACCAGAAGAAAACAGTGAAACCAATTATTCTTATTTTTCCCCTCCATTGGGGGAAAAAAACACACAAGAGCTGCTGTAGAGCTCAACTGAATGGAACCAAAACTCCTCCTCCTCTCTTAGCTAGAGCTCATTTACCCACGATAGAGTGTGTGTGTGTGTGTGTGTGTGTGTGTGTGTGTGTGTGTGTGTGTGTGTGTGTGTGTGTGTGTGTGTGTGTGTGTGTGTGTGTGTGTGTGTGTGTGTGTGTGTGTGTATTTGATCTTCCATATTTGATCGAAAACGTGTGGTTTTCACATCAACGTTGACATAATTTAGGACTGAATACACCAAGTACATCAAATAGCTGATATTGAAGATATCATACCAAAACTCAATGTTCCACAGAACTGCTCTGTGAGGTTGTACTTAAGCACTGCTTTGAGCTAAATGCTAATGTTAGCATCCTAAATTGGAAACAATGACAATGTTAACATGCTGTTATTTAGCATGTACAGTATATTGTTTACCATGTTCACCACCTTGGTTTAGCATGTTAGCATGCTAACATTTGCTAATTATCACTAAACACAATGTACAGCTGAGGCAGAAGAGTAATGTCATGTATCTTTTCATGTATTTGGTCTTAAATCCAGTTATTGGACAAATTTAAATTTTGAGTTGATGTTGGTGCTCGAGGAAAAGTTAAGGCGTCACCAAAGTGATTACAATTCATCAATGTGGTGGACTAGATTGGCTTCACCATCTTTAGAGATTTGTCAGATTTAGCGGACCACAAAGGAACAGTGTTACCATAAAAAAAAAAATCCGTAAATTTAAGTTTCTATACATCAAATCAACATTCTGAGACCTCTTTTCCCCTTTTCAATGGTTAGATTTGTAAGGATAGCAGAGTTTGCTGCTGGTTTGGCAGCGACATTTGACTTGGGTTTGGGAACACCCCAAAAAAAAGATTTTTATGGTGTGATCATCTATATTTACCCTAAATGGATATAGCATATAGCAGTAAACTGTTGAAGAAATAGCAACATTTAACAACAAGTACAACAAAACACATACCCTCTCTCTCCCACAAGCACGCACACACACACGCATGCTGAATCATTTTCAACAACTAAACCAATCAAATCCTTGCATTATTGAATCATGCGGATTTCAGTGTCTCTAGCTATGGCAACCAAACGGTATCTGACAAGCCATCGCCACGGCAACATTGTGACAGGCCAGGTAATGGAACCTGTGTCACTGACATCACATGCACGGGAAACACTTCATTATGGGAGGTGTGTGTGTGTGTGTGTGTGTGTGTGTGTGTGTGTGTGTGTGTGTGTGTGTGTGTGTGTGTGTGTGTGTGTGTGTGTGTGTGTGTGTGTGTGTGTGTGTGTGTGTGTGTGTGTGCGTGTGCGAGAAAGGAAACAGCCCTCTACACTGCTAGCATGCTTTCTCTGTCATGTCTCATTTGCAAGATGCTGTAATTCTGTAATTGTACAAGGCATGCTGAGGGTGTGTGTGTGTGTTTGTGTCTCTGTGTGCATAGTATTAGGTTTGAATTATTCCCTGTAGTGGCACTCGATTATGTAGCAATGAAAAACAAAGTAATTGTTTAACTCAAAGGAGATAACTGTAGTTTAATTGATTGTTTATTTGGGGGGACATGAAACAGAGCTACAGTACAAACTCAGAAATATCTTTTGAATCTGCTTGATTTTCTTACCCAGCAATTTTTCCCAAATTGTCTAAAACCGTTTATTTGAAGGTAAAACCAAAGGTGAGTAAACCCATGAGTGTGCACAACTATGTCAAGTGTGGAAGGTCAAACTAGAAGCAGGAAGTCTGAGTTGGATGTTGTTGGGGGATTTCTCCAAAAAATAAGTTTGGCTTTTGATTTGTATTATTGTCTGGCCTTGAGTTTTTGGTCCCATTGGGCCTTTTATGTATTGCAATGTTAAGTTCAGTAATCATCATAACTTTTCTTTTATTTCAATTAAGAACCACCACTGTAGAGTTAAATTAAGCTTTAAAGTTCCCAAGGGGAATTTACTAACGTACTGCTTCTTGTATTAACATCTTGTCCATGAAGGGTTAGAAAATGATTTTAAAAAATGGAGGAAGAAGATGCTTAGCTGGAGCTGCATTGAAAAGATTACCTCGTGAAAAATTGTCTAAGTTCTGGTTATATCGTTTGATTGATTAGCGATCTCTATAAGGTGCAAAAACAACATGGCAGCAGCAAAGGCTTAGCATCACTGTGGCCTGCTGCACTATAAGGCCCTCCTGTGGCTCTCCTGGCCGTCATGGTGAACACATTGGTAAACTGAACCACCAGCGTGTCCCTTAAATACACTTTCTTATCAGGGGATGTTTCCTTTTTGGGTAAACAGTCACAAATAAAAGGTGCTCTTCCTTGGAAGTGTGTTTCAGGGAAATGTATGTATAATATATATTGTCAGTTTGGGTTTGTTTGGTTTGGGTTGCCAGGATGTCTGGTCTGGGTGCGTTTGATTCGGTTGTCAGGCAGTGCCTTTGGACTGATGTGCTGTTAGAGACCATCACCTGGGACATGTGATAGCTTATCAAAGTCTGAGCAGCCCTAGTGAATGCACGCGCACACACACAAACACACGCCTTTCACTTTATACTAAAAGAGGATGAGTTTAGTGTGTCTGCGTCTTTGTGTGTGTGCATTTGCCTGTGTGTGTAGGTGTTACTCTTGTCGTCAAGGGAACCGTGGTTGGAAGGACAGTTTGACATCTCGCTCGGCATCATGGGAGACGGCTGTCACCTGACGATGCTGCCACCACGGAGATAACCTTCAGGGTGACAGCCGAGACAAAGACACACACACACACACACACACACACACACACACACACACACACACACACACACACACACACACACACACACACAGACACACACACTCAGAGGAATGTATACAGGCAAACATACACACACACACCCACACACACACACACGTATGGAGTCACATATGCATGACCGCTCAACCACACAACGCAGACTTCACCTGCTGAGCTAAACACAGTGAGATTGATCCTAATTAGTGCTAATCAATACGTCGGTTGATAGTTTTCACCTCAAGGAAATGGTCTGACCACCAACAAAGAGAGGTCACGACATCCTCTTCTGACTCTCAACAAAAGTCTGATAGTCAGAGTACCGTGAAACACCCTGTCACATTTCCATCAATGGAGAGACAGTATCTCATGATAATCTCACCGGGAAGAAATGGTTTGTTTTGTGAACACGTCTTATTTTCTCTGCACTCTGGTGGCAACAGAAACAGATGCATCAGGAGTCTTTTCCTTTGTTGTGTTGTTGTAGTTTACCTGGACAGCAGGTATTTGCTTGAAATTAAGAAAATAAGTAAACTGACGTCAGTTAGTGGCCTCTTTTAGAAAAGAAATCCCATTTTTGAAAACTACTAATTGGTGTTTGAAATGGAGACCGAAATCATCAGAATCAAGAAAATAGTTAAATTGAACTTTAAACAACCCTGTCTCCTAGAAATCACGTTCAAATAGTGTTCATGGTTATTTATTTAGCTTCAAGTCACTTTTGAAGCCAATCTATCTCTGACCTTAACCCCGATACGTTAGCTGCTCTATTGTTTACTTCCTATGAAGGTTATGTCATACAGGGCTGGCAGTATGATTTTTACTTTTTTTCTTCAAGCTTTGGTGAAGTTTCTTCACTCGCGTATTTTCACACATTTACCCTTTCTGGTCAAGTCATAAATAAATATCAAACAATTGACTTCTGAGGCTGTATGCATTTAATATAACCTTTTTAACAGATGTCAAAGTTTCACTAGGTGTTAATGTCAGTGATTTATGCGGCGTTAATCCTAACTGTGTGGTAGTTAGAATTTTAAATGTGTTATTCTTTAGCTAACACACACACACACACACACACACACACACACACACACACACACACACACATACTGTGAGAATTCAGGCCCGAGGGCTAACGGTAGCCCTTCCAGGGGTTTAGGAAGCCCCGTCGTTTTCCTGTGGTGCTCCACTGTCATGGAGATTTGACCCAACGATCATCTCCTCCAGTTCAGCACGTCGCCTTTGTTTTAAGTCCCCGCCCTACATGTGCATGTGTGTGAGACAGTGAGTCAGGGAGCGTGTGTGTGATGCATGTGTGTGTGTGAGTAAGTACGTAATTCAGTAAGTAGGTAAGTATCCCTCCCAGCATTTCCTGTCTTATGGAGCTCAGGCGGTGTTAGCCGGGGTTAGCTGAGGCTTTAGCACCTGCTGTCACTGCTGCAGCCACACTCGCTGGTCCAGACACAACGGCTTTAGTTTGGAGATGAGGATTACTGCTAGTAATGTGTGCTAAGAGCATTAGCTCGGGCCCGGGTGTGTAATAGATTGTTAGAAAGCATCAGACAATTACCAGGAACTACCTTTAATTGAATAAAGTTGGTTGTGCCAATAAAAAATGCTGGAAAAGTTTGCTAGATAAAACTCCTTGACGTGTGTCAAGGAAAGATTGTCGGTAAGAGCAACTCATGTTGTGTATTACATTTGTGTTTGAATGTTTCAGTCTGAGACAGTGAAACAGCAGAGGAAAGGGGACTTTATCAGCTTATCCGAAATCCCGGAAGTCATTAACAGACTCAACGGAGATTTTGATGACTGTTGTTTTTTATTTGTACCAAATCTGAAAACAAAATAAATATGTGAGAATGTGAGTGGAAAATTGCAATCATTTTAAAACGTATTTCCCATTCTGATTCAAATTAATCTAAGATTGTTCTCTGAGATTAATCTGAGTGTAATTAATTATCACATTCTATCTATCCAGACTATTTAAAACAAATTATACTATGTATGTAGTGTATTTGACTTATATCCTTGTCCATACAGTAGTGTGAATGTGTTAGTCTAGTTTAAGGCTGAAAATCAATTAGTGTGTCTCTGCCTCATTTTACTTTGTGTGCTGTGTCATTTCTGGTAGAATAACTACAATTATGAAATGCATTGCAACGGTTAACTTTTTCTCAACAGAGGACTTAAATATAATCTACACACTCATTCAGCTGAAATTTGTTTGAGTAATTTGTCATATGTTGGCTGACTGGCAAAAAATGTGCTTATTTTAAGAAACGGACAAAAAGTTTGTTGAGGAAATATAGCGACAAGACAATTTTGTGAAGGAATTAAGTTGTCTTTCATGGAACTCTTGTACTTTTGTACTAAATGTTGTTTTTCTGTTTCCTAGAAATGACATCTACATAATAATAATTTGCAACAGCAAATGCATTTTGGTATACATAACCTAACACAATGCCATCCGTTACATTTATTTCACTCTTAGCGATTCGTTTTTATGGTTATGTTTATATATACTCAAAGCTTATGGTTATGTAATCGTCACTAATATCTTCCACTAACCTTAACCAAATTGCTTTTGTTGCCTAAACCTTACCACACACAGGATTCAGGTCTGTCAAAGGCCTGCTCTTTGTACACAATCTACCCAACTTCCTGCCTATAAATAAATGTAGCCCTCAATCATACAACATGGTATGAAGGAGGTTCTTGTTCCTACAGTGTGTCCATGCAACTTTATACTTCTACTCCACAGAGGCACATTTGTACTTTTTACTCCACTATATTTGCCGAGAACTTTAGAGACTTTGATGATGACTTTTCATACCCTTCCTGTCCAGTGAAAACGACATACTACCAACATTGGTGGGTATGTGTATGACGTGTTCCTTTATGGGTTGAGAAAATTCTCCTGCTTCTTAAGATAAATGATCTATTTAAAACCTTCTTGGGTCAGCTGTAAAATGCATTGTCAAAAAGCTGAATAAAGGGCTGTTTTTCATGAGCTCGTGAAAAGTTAGCTTTTTAGGGTATGTGGTTCCCAAAGAACAACACTACAATAATATGATGATCTTATAGAATGTGTTAAATGCTTTAGATTAAATTACCCAACAGTATATTTTTGCTGCATAAGTTTTTATTTTGATTCTTTTAAGCCACAATGGGTAGGATTTAGGGTGGGTTTATTGGCAGAAATGGAATATAATATTCATAACTTGTTTTCATTCGTGTATAATCACCTGAAACTAAGAATTGTTGGATTTTCATTAGCCTAGGAAGAGCCTTTCATATTTACATTAGGAGTGGGTCCTCTTGACGGAGTTCCCCATGTTGCAAAGGGAAGGGTGAGTGGAGGGGTATTTAGGTGAATGCAATCTGCAACCTCACCACTAGATGGCTCTAAATCCTAAACACTGGTCCTTCAAAAACATTCTTCTTGTAATACTTACATACTTTTACTTAAGTAAGGTTTTTGAATGCAAGCCTTTCACTTGTACTGAAGTATTTTTTGTGTGGTATTAGTGCTTTTATCTACATAAAAGGATCAGAATACTCCTTCCACCACTGCAGAATAGCAAGTACATTTTCTTATAAAACACCACAGCACAGCATAAATATATATTATCTGTTAATCTCAAGGGTCAAATGAAGTCCCATGCACATACTCAGGGCAACCTGGAGTCACTTTGATATGTTTGAAAATATTTTAAAGCAGCACTGGACACTGTGCTCTATGTGTTCATGTGCTGAGTCATCGTATAACTCCTCCACTGATTAGCATTCAACCTCCTCCGGTGAGAAATATTATGATCACTGGTCTTCTGGAGACCACTGGTTTGACTGGCATACACATATACACACACACACACACACACACACACACACACACACACACACACACACACACACACACACACACACACACACACACACACACACACACACACACACACACACACATAGACCTCTCAGTGGGTGCCAACAGCAGGCCAGGTAATGATGGCTATTTCAGTTTCTCTACTCCTGATGTTCACATTGACTGGCAACCTCACACTGAGACAGATAATCTCCTCTCCTCTTCTCTCCTGCCTGTTCTCCTTGTTTGGGGGAGAGGCAGATAGGAAGTGGGCAGAATACTCCTCATGTTGTGTATCAGCGGCGTGCCATTCACACTCACCCCAAGGATCCTCAAATGTGAATGAGCAAGTACACATGTGCAAAAACACACACACACACACACACACACACACACACACACACACACACACACACACACACACACACACCTGCAGAGAAATAGTTGTATGCTGAGCAACAGAGGGAAAGAGCATAAGAGACGTTGAGAGAGAGGAACAAAGAAGCATCAGAAGAAAACAGAGCAACAAATAGACAATTACTCTGAAGACAGGGAAAGATAAATAGCAGCAAACGGAGATGAGAGAGAAAATAAATAAAAGCTCAATATGCCTGTTAATAAACGCGTTTGAGAATGAACATATTTAACAGAAATAAATCTAAATAAATACCACAGTTATACTACAAATCTCCACAAAGACATTCAAATCCAGTGGTTGCCTTGGTAAAGGAAAATAAAATCCTTATCAAAGGATCCGACACTGTGACTTGGTGATTGAAAAAGGTTGTCATAGAAACTCATTGCAAGAAAGAAGCATCTGAAAGTGTCTGTTGACTCTGCAGATAAAACAAAATTGAAGATGAAACTGATATGTTTACGTATAAAGCAGCAAATGTATTCCTATTTGATGTGTATTTGACAGCTGTTCCTGACTAATCAGATGAGCTAAAGATAAAAAAGAAAACAGTCAAACAGACAACAGCTGTTAAATTGATATTAATTCTTATTAATTCCCAAGAGGCAACCTAAGTATACATGCAATGCTATTAAGGCGATTGACTCTGAAAATACAAATTGCAGTAGAAACAGAGGCAGAGAGTGAAGGAGGGTTTCTGTTTCCTGCTGAACTGCAAAGCGTCTCGGTGTAAAAGACACAAGACTAATCACTCTCATTGTGGCCTATTTCCATGGTAACTCTGCACCGAGCGGTAATTTAGCCTCGATTGCTAACGACACAGAGCGAGTCATTATCTTAGCGCCAGGCTAGGGCCTCCTATTTAAAGATTCACACCATGAATGAACAATTAAAGAACAGATTGGCCTAAGTGGGGGAGAGGAGACGGGAAAAGACAGAGGGAGAGGGGACACTGGGCCGGTATGTGGTCATCCTTCTCTCCGTCTATCCGTCCAGGGTTGCCCTGTGTATTGCTTTAATTTAGATCATTGTTAATTATTAACCCTTCAAACAGTTAAAAGGACATTTTTAATTATAAGACAGTTCATTACTCTTACTGAGGATTTCTTAAGGTGTAAGTTAAAAGTAAAAGCAATATCGTGGTAGATTGAATGTACTGCAATAGACCACAAATAGTAGAAAAAGGATAAATTGTAGAACAACATGGTTTGCGTGACTAAGAAATCATGATGGTTTGCACATATCTCTCTGTCTAATGAAAGTGTGTTTCCAGATGATGTTGCTGGAAAAGTTTAGCCAGATTAAAGCTTAATACCGGACAACCCTCGAGCCATCTGCGTTGTCAGCCTAGCTGTGTCACAGCAGTGTCCTCATTGAAATGAATGAGGGGGCTGCAGTTACTCTCTGAGGTTGGAGACAGTTACTTGCATCCCATTTTCACCAACCGTCAATGTTGTTTCAGTGTCATCATAGAGATGATCTTTTCCAAACCCTAACCAGGTAGTTTTTCATACCTAAAGGCAATGGTATATCAAAAAAAGACAATGCAGAGTTGCATGACTGCATATTAAGTTTTTTCATTTGTTTTAATGCTGTTTCAAATGGTGGGCAGAGGGCTTGCGATTTAGAAGGGGAAGTTTTAAACAGGCTCTCCTCAAAGCATTCATAGTGATGCAGGACAATCTGAAACTATGTTTGAAGAATATGGTCACCTTTAAAGCTTAAACTTAGAGGTTGAACGCTGATAGGAAACTACAAATGACCTATTTTGTTGTCAAATTTGGAGGACTTGTTGCTTTAATAAGATTAAAATCAAATGAAGAAGTCCATGTCTGTGTCTGTCTCTCTTCCCATGTCTCTCTCTCTCTCTCTCTCTCTCTCTCTCTGTCAGGCCTTGAGTGTCTGCTCCTGAAGAAGCTGTCAAGCTGTACTGTTTAATGGCTCACAGTAGGGACAAAAAGCATACTTTGTTTTGTTTTGTTTGCCTGCCGTGCTGTTCGGCTGAGTGAGTGAATGGAGGGGAGAGAGAGAGAGAGGGGGGGGTGTAACATGTAATTTAGTGTTTGCCCCACTCTACTGTACATTGCTTTAGTCATGCTAATGCTGCTCTTTGTCGGGCTGAGGAGATAGCAATCAATCAGCTGTCAATTGGTCAATTGAAAAGAAAAAGAGAGAGAGAGAGAGAGAGAGAAAGAGTAGGACCCAGTTCCCTCCCTCCTCGTCCTCTTCTTCTTCTTCTTCTTCTTCTTCTGCTACCTAGCGGACTTGGGGGGTCCGGGGAAAGCCTGGCAGCTGGATCCAGATCTGGATCTGGAGTCCAGGTGGAGGACAGGAGGAGGAGGATTTGAGGCAAAACAAAAATGCAAATCCATTGCAATCTGTTTTTTTCTGTCGTCACTGTTAGCTGTCTGTGTGTTAAAAAGACTTCAGCGTCTTTGTTTTCTTGTTGTTGTCAAAAAGCATTTAAGAAGAAGTATCTAATTGTAATTTGCCGCCTCTGGAAACTTGTAGTGCCATTCACAGCCGACGGCCGCTGTCAGCAGAGGAAGAACCCTTCATTATGCTAGCTAATGTTAGCGCTAAGATAAGCTAACAGGCCCATTAGTGCCAGTTCATTTAGCTCGTTAGCCGAAGCCTCGGGGCTGATGACATTCATTACATATCATTAGTGCTCAATTAACATGTCTCACTCAGATGACGTCGCTCTCAATGTTACACGACACTTTTAATCATGTTTTATGAAATGTTTCCGCCGGCATGACATGATTTATGAGTTTTACATGACAGGGCGTTCATTACATCTACCCGCTGTAATCATAAAGGCTGCTGCCGACTGATTTCATGTCCAAAGTCACAATCCTGCTGCGTCCTTGGGACTGAAACTTCAGAAGCAGTTTATTTAGAATTAACATTTTTTTGCACTCTAAACGATTCACTTCTCATTTCATTGCTCCCTTGGCTATCAATCATCGGGGAAAGCAATTTACATTCTACAGCACATTCCAGTTTGCCAAGGTAAAATTTCTAAAGCTGATTCAGATCTCACAATTAGAAGATTACGGAGTATGTTACTGTTTGGAAAAAAATCCTTCAGGATACTAACAGTCGAGAAAAGGTGTGTCAGATTTCAACTGCTTTGGAGATTAGTTTTGTAGTCCATAGTTGCCAACGTAGTTGTTTTGGGATTTGTTGAACTGCAGAGCCAGTTTTCACTCATAAATATTAGATTTTCATACCAACTGTGGCTGCCAAATGCAGTGGTGGAAAGTAACATTTATTTAGGTACTTTGCTTTTGCAGTACAATTACATGTATTTAAGTATTTCGATTTCCCATTACTTTATACTTCTCAACTAAATTTAAAGTAAAATTTTGCACCTTTGACTCATTCACTATTTATCTGACAACTATAGTTACCATATACTTAGCTTTAGATGGCCACTTAACTAATCTGAATATGCTCTATAATTCAGAAGAATTTTGCATGTTCTGTTTAGCATTTCATCGAAGGTATAATTCATAATTTGAGGAATAATGATGTAGTATAAAGTTGTAGTGACGTTGCTATTATAAATTCTTGTTATCGAGAACCTTGAGAAATCCTTTCTATTCACAAGATTTAAGAAGAACGCTCGTGTGCCAAGACAGTCCGACACACCACACACATACATACACACACATGTGGAGGTACAAACAGTACAATACCCTTTTTTTTCTCACTATCACACCCACCCACCGATCCACACACAGACATAGCGAGAGAGCGCAGTATTGATTTTGTTGTCTCCACGCTGTTGAGTGTGTGTGTGTGTACTTGTGTGTGTGTATAAAAGGGATTAAGGCCCTCGCTCAGCTGAGATACCATCAGCCATCAACCCTGCTAGTCCGCTTCGGGCTTTCCCGGCTGCCACATTGTCTATTCTGCTCCGCTATGTGAAAAATGTTGAATATCAACAATGGCTTTCAGTGGTGTATTGTTGAGTTTTTGTATGAACTAATCTTGCCTCAGTGAAAGAGACCTAGGGCTTGGACAAAACGTCTAGAGCCACAGCATTCCTAGCTGGCTCTCCCCTTGAACACTGAGCAGAAGGCTGGGGCTGAGGGAGGCAGAGTAGAGGGGAAGGCAGGCTGGAGGAGAGACAGGGAAAGGGACAGGGAGAGCCGAGGCCGGGGTAGGAGCTCTGAGGCTGGGGGGATGACGGGCAAGGGGATGCTGGGGCGGAAAAAAAGTGTGAAGATGAGAGGGCTGGGTACAGGAAACTGGCTAAGGTGGGAGAAAGGTGAGGGACAGGGAGGCAGAGGAGAGGCCGTGAAATAAGGTGCCATAGCTGGGAGACATAGCTAGGTGTGTTTAAGACGAGGGTAAGGTGAGGAGAAAGTGTCACATGGAGGAGGAGGAAGAGGAGGCCAGGTAGAGAAGATTAAAATGATAGTGAGGAAGAACTGTGAGTCAACTGAGACAAGGGTGGCAGGAGTTGAAATGGACCGAAATATATCACTTTCCTGCTGTATAAGTGTATGAGATGGCAGTTAGACACTAGACCAGGCTGGAGGTGAGACAGGTAGCAAGACAACCACAGACCAAAATATCGGCAGAAAAAAGTGACAAGGGGAGTCACTTTTGCTTCTCCTGCCATGGATGTAATGCTAATTTGGACATCGGCCGGCATCCAATCAGACAACGGGACTGTAGGCCTTGTCATAACGACAACCGTGACATCACTGCAAGGTAAGCTGATTGAAAGATTGGCTGAATGATTGACTGACACAGTGACACAGAATAGTTTTGAAGGGCTGTCTGGGAGAGAAAGAGAAAAAAAAATCACTCTTGGTCACTCGAAACAAGCTATTAATTCCAGGTGTGGGTGCAGATGTAGAGAGAGTGTGAGGAATAACTATCAGAGGCCATGAGGAGTTTCCACGCAGGCGCTCTTGACTGTGCTCGTGCTTTAGTGCAGATTTATGCCATAGCAAAATGACTGTGATGCTGCTCAGAGTGACGTCTCTGTCTGTCTGTCTGTATGTCTGTCTGTCTGTCTGTCTGTCTGTCTGTCTGTCTGTCTGTCTGTCTGTCTGTCTGTCTGTCTGTCTGTATGTGTGTGTGTTTGTGTTGCCATCTCTGTGACTCAGGTGAAAAAATGTCGACTTTACTTTTATTTATGCACAGGACACAACAGTCGGTGTCCTGGACGAACGTCCTGTGTTTGTTTGACCAATCAACCTCCCCTCCTGCTCGCCCTGTGTAGACTATTCTACTCTTTAAACTATGCAAGTTACTCATCTTTTACAGTGTGAACACACTGCATACTCAAAACCTGGTTAGAGTGAGTAGGTATATATTTAGTTTCTGGGCTCAGATTTCCGATCTACTCAAACCGGTGATCTCTGGTTTTGTACTTGCACTTCTACGCTGTGGCCTCTCCTGACCTGCAGCCTGCAGTTTTGTTGTAATTAAGAATTACTTTACTTCAGATGTATTTATTTATTACATAAAACATCTATTAAGTTAAGAACAAGTTCAAAGCTTATTCTATATTTTTTTTGCAATTTGCACAAGGTGACTACATCAAAACATTGTGTATCTTATGGAGTCTTCATATTTCTCATTACCTTTCGAAGAGAGAATCCCTCACAGTCGATTGGTAGTTTTCTGACAACACAAGTAAATTCTGATACTGTCCTCTGCAGAACTGTGGGGTTCACAGGGGTCAACACGGTGTGTGTGTGTCGCAGTTTGGGGTCGGTGCCACGGAAACCTGGTATTGAGAGATGGTGGGCTTAACCCCTCACCTCGACACACATCCACAGACACGCACACATGGACATGTGAACATCAGTGCGGTCTAATCGGCAGCCCCTGGTGATTTGTTCTCTCAGCTTGAAGCCCTGTCATTCCTCACTGCTCTCCTCACAATTACAGCCCTGAACTGAACTAGAAAATCTGCTCCAATCTAGCAATTAGTCCTGAGGCCACTGGCTGTGTGTGTGTGGCTGTGTGGCTGTGTGTGTGTGTGTGTGTGTGTGTGTGTGTGTGTGTGTGTGTGTGTGTGTGTGTGTGTGTGTGTGTGTGTGTGTGTGTGTGTGTGTGTGTGTGTGTGTGTGTGTGTGTGTGTGTGCGCTCTTTGTGTTTCAATCTCTGTGAGGACAAGGAGGTTATAGCCGAAATGTGATTTTTGTGTTTATGAGACATTGATATGTCGTTGTCAAATTTATATATATATATTTTTTCTTTACCCTTGTTATTTTTGTAAACAAATTGGTCCACAGTGGAGATGCTTATTATTCACAACCCAATAGCAGTGTCTCTGAAAATACCAGAATTGAGGATGCTGCAGCTTACTGCGGATGAAAGATTTGGATATATATATATACTTTTGTATATTTTTTTGCGGTAAAGCAACCAGAAGATTTTTGTGCTAAATTGAGAAAGGATGATGATGATTTGAAGTTTGATTTTGTTCCTTTGTGTTATACATTTTTAACATCAATATATAAGTGACTGGTAATAACTTGGTGTAATATTTGTAAACACATTTCTGTGTCAGGGATGAGTTCCGAGGATGTCAAAATGAAGATACAGCTCTTTTGGCACATCACTTAGTGAAGCAACAATGTTGCGCCACGCCTCAGTCTAAGTTCAGTGAAGAAGACGGACTGTTTTATTTTCAATCGCCCTGGAAGGACAGCACCCTCTTCAGTGTGTTGTGCTGTTAGGCCATTCAAAAATGAGCCAGTGTAAAGGCTGTTGCTCTTTTTACAAGTGCTCACATTTTTGTAAAGGGTAAGTCAAGTTTGATTTATTCATAAAGCTCAATATGACAAATCCGAAACGTGCCCTCAAGGGGCCTCCAGGAAATTGAGCAAACTGCCTAAAAATAAACTTTCCAAAAAAAGAAGTTGTACTTACAAAGTACTCAACAACAAGAGTAGTACCACGCACATGCCCAATGATGCTGTTCCTCAGAAGCCTAACTTGTCCTCATTATAACATGTGGCCTGGCTGGCTGTGACATGTAAACCTATAAATAAAGACATTGAAAGACCGTGTTTAAAGCAATGCGATGCAGAGTCCTCATAAGTGTACCATATTCAACTGAAAGTGTGTGAGGATGAGAGGATGAAGCGGACAGGGGAGTGCAGCGTGGTCAGGATGGGATGCGGCGCGGGGGAGGAGGGAAGGTTTTCGTGGCCGGGGGGAAGGCAGGCCTGACTGCGCAGCGACAGAGACGCTTAGTGCCGCCTGGCTTCCTCCTAAAGACTCGGCCTCCCCCCCCCCCCGCACATCTCGCTCCTCTGTCTCCTGTCTCTCCTCCGCCACCACCACTCTCTCCTTCACTCTCCTCCTTTTGTCCCTTCCTTTCCTTCACCCTCCAGTTCCTCCCCGATCGCTCTGTTTTTCTCGCTCCATTCCTCCATTTCTCTCACTTCCTTAGTTTTTTATCCCATCCCCCCCCCCCCTTCTCCTCGTCTGGGCCATTACAGACACTCAGCAGCGGGCTGAGAGGCGGGGGTGGGTGGCTGCGGTGGTGGGATGGGCTGATCGAGGGGTAGGGTGGGGACAAAAGCCCTGAGATGCAGCGGCCCGACGAGAGTGGCCGGCTTTGAAAAGAAGCCGGACGGCCTCTTAAGTGTGCGGACGGACAGACTCGGATAGACAGACGGAGCAGACTCAGCCCTTTATCCTCGTGCTTTAGCTGATTCCTGTTTTGGCCCCCAAAAAAAAGAGCACATCATCCGCCTTGTGCCCTTCCCTCTATGCCTGATGTTTTTATCAAACACATTAAGATGTGGTGGAGGGATGAGAAGAAGAAGGTAAAATAGCTGAAGGCCAGACACTTAAGAGGCTGATGGAGGAAACTTTATCACTCAGGAGGAGAGGCGAACCCAGGGATGGGGTAGAAGAGTGTGTGCGTGCATTTCCTTTAGAGGATTGCATCTCTTCCATTGTACACTAAGACATAACACCTTAGTTTTTCCGCATCCCCGGCTGTGCTGCTGCTGCTGCTGGGGTCACCGATAAAGGAGAAAATATTGAGTCATATTTGATGGAGCACATTAAGAGACCTGAAAGTGCTACTTACAGTTTTTAACAAAACTGCTTTTGAAGATGGATCTACACTAAAACACTGATATGCAAACATGATCACACTCTGTATCATAATGATATTTTTTGGTAGGAAACCTAATGCTTTTTATGTTTTTTCTTCTTGCAGTTGAGAGATCAATAAAAACTAAAGTAAAATAATTTTACAAATCCATTACTCTGTGTGACACTAATCTGTTCTCCAAAAGCTTCAATTGTAAACAGATGAGCTGAATGGATTTACTGTCCAACTCCCATCTCTTGTCAACCTAATTCTCCGACCAATTATGGCAGTTTGTATTCAGGGGTATTATTTTACTCCAATGGGAGGGGTTCCTCGAATGATATTTTTCTGCCTAGGTTTATTTACTTGTGTTGGCTGTCTCTTTGTTGTGGGTGGTGTAAGAGTATTATTATGGATTTGGCTCCGAGGGCTTAGCTGGTCCGCGATTCTGATATCAGCTGGACTTTGATCAAATGCAACAAGCTCTAAATCCACTTTAATCAGCACGGCGTTAGTTCCCCGGCGAGGAGACTTCACAGCAATCGCAGCACAGGGATGTTTCTGAGAAGCCGGGGGGAATAAACACAGACTTATTGACACTTTTGTATTTGCGCTAATAAACTTTAATTAAGCTGAAGTTGCATGGAAAACAATTTCGAAGATCAATATTGTAATCTGGGGACAAGCGTTTGAAGGACAATGGTGTGAGAGCTCTGTGAAGTTTGGTGGATCATTACCGAATTATAATTAGTCTCACAGTTCTGGAGTAGTAGAGCATGTTAAACTATGGATGATGGTGTTACTTATTTGGTCTCTTATCTATTGTGCTCTTATTGTTTTGTATTTCAGTTTTTCTAAAGATCATCTGTTAATTAAGTTAATTAAATTAAGTGCAGCTGATGCAGTTTCATTTAATGCATTAAATTCACCTTGACTGATTTCTGTTTATGTTAAAATAATGAAATGTGTTCTCAGCGCTGGTAAGAAAGGATGAACATCTTTTTAATCACTATTGGATTCATATTTGGTAACTTCAAGCTATAATTTACATTTCAATAATGGATGAAATGACAAGGTTTTGTGGAAGGTGTCACTTTCATGAACTGTTCTGCCACAATCAGTTGGATTCAGTTGAACATTCGGTTGCTAGTAGCAAACACTGCTGAGTAAGTTCAACTGCAGTTACAGTTTGTCATTGTTACAGCCACCACTCTGATGGATCTGTTGACTTGTTGGACCTTTATCTAGGTACACAATTTTTATAGCTATTTTGTGACTGTTTCAGATATCAGTTTTTCCATAATCAGTGTAATGATACCAAAGATAGACATCATGATGGTTGTCTGAGCATAGAAATAGCATAGGAGTATAATGGACATCACCATTCAAATCAACGTAGCAGGATGGTCAGAACGACAGACATTTTTATGTGAATTGTTGCCATTGCAACCCTTTCAGCGGGCCTACATCCATATAAACTTTCGCATAAACAGACTTTCTATAAGCTCAAACTCACTCAGTTTTCTTGTACTAATCCTATTTTTTCTTATGGTAAACCAACACTTGTTAATTGTGTCTTTTGGTTGCAATGACTGCTACTACAATGTGTTGTTATATCCAATACAGTTTATATAGTTTCACAAAAATGGCTAACACCTTACTTCGTGTGTGTTTAGCTCTCTCCATAGCTGTGCACCTGCACACATAGTCAGAGCAAATTATTACCCACAGAGATAATAGAACATTATTTTAGATGGAAGGTTTTTGCATTACATTTTCATTTGAGGATCATATAATCCAAAAAATGTATACCCCTTCATTTGTATTAATTTCCCTTAATTTCATTTGTAAATGCAGTTGTATCAGAGTCATTGGGTTTACTTGTGAAAGCAGCATCAGCAGCCCAGCAGCTCAGTAGATCCTAAGAAATGTTTCAGGAATCCATTCACCTTTTCCCTTTCATACTCAACGGTCATTCACTGAACCCATATCTTCAATCCATCAATTCCATGACTGTACATCCCTGAAACCAATTACACCTGAATGAAATCAAGGATTTTAGTCTATGTTTTAAGTACCTTAATATATGCCTGCAGCAGTATATTATAGAGTATTAGACCTCATTGTCGATGCACATTAGTAGTAGTATGGATAGACTATCATACAAAGAGGTTATAAGAGATGAGAGAGGATGGTTTTATTGCACAACAAAAGGTTTATAAGGCTTAAACTGATCTGCAGCATACCTACGACCACGGCCAAACACACAATACATCAACCCCAATCAACCTTAGCGTGTGCCAACAAGTTACACACACAGTCAGAATAGCCAAATCCGGCTAGCCCTCTCCTAAGTCTGGCCAAGTCCATCTACTGTTGGACCCCCCCCACACACATGCACACACACACACACACACACACACACACACACACACACACACACACACACACACACACACACACACACACACACACACACAGCCAAAACACAGTGACACCCAGGCCAACTCCCCATTTAACACGGAAGCACACACATATGTAAAATGTGACCACACAGCTTAGCCCCCCAGTAAGACCCGCAGAGCCGGCCATAGCTCGGTGTGTGTGTGTGTGTGTGTGTGTGTGTGTGTGTGTGTGTGTGTGTGTGTGTGTGTGTGTGTGTGTGTGTGTGGTGTGTGGTGTGTGTGTGTGTGTGTGTGATGGCTCACATCGGTCAGTACTGAGGCCTTTCCCTGCGGTTCGGGGAGTGCGGATGTAGGGATGGAGAGGCAGAGAGAGAGAGAGAGAAAGAGGATTAGAGTGATATGGAGACAAAGAACAATAGTTTGTCACATTTTGTCAGAGAGGATTTTATGGAAAAGCTGATTTGGAGTCTGCCACCAACAAACAATGATCGGAAATATGGGATTTATTACTAAATCAGTTTAAGAATTTGCATGAAGTTTAACAACGCCTAAGTGTGTGTGATACTTTCTAAATGAGAAAGTGTGTGTTCATTCAAACTAAAGCAACATCTCAACGGAAGTACATTTCAGTTTGGCTGTGTGCGCAATCTGTTGGTGTTTCCTTTGTACTGGATACAACACATAACGTGTTTGCACATAATCTAATTTCCTTTAACACTTTTTCAGATAGTGTTGCAAGTACATCAACATGTGTGGTCCCTCACTCTGGACAGCTCCAAGTTACGCTTTTCTGTCAAAAGCAGCCGATGAACAGGGTGATGCACACAAGCTCAACACATTTATCAACACAGGACAATATCAGTATCTGAAGTCTTTTACTGTTCATGACTCAAGGAGAACAAGTCATTGAACGTAGTCTTAATGGTTGTGAGGTTTTGTTTTGAGGATTCTTTTTTTAAATCATAGCTGGTTGTGCATTTTAGTGCATGTGAGTCTCTATTGTGCCCCACTGGTAACGCTTACCGTCAGGTTCCCTCCCAAGTAAACACCCTTTTCTCTGTCAGCGCTGTTGTCGTCACTGTTCCTGACAGTAGCACTGTTAACTTCTAGCTGGTGGTTTAGCCATCTCCATGTTGGGAGCCATGTGAGGGCATTAATATGCTCTGAATTCCATATTGAGCACCTTTAAAAATATATATGTGTAGTTAGTGCAAAACATGTTAAACCCAAATAAGGGCAGTCACTCATGGAAAATAGCATAAATGTTAAAAAATGAACTTTGAAGTATTTAAACAATCTTGATCTGTGTGTGAACCTTGGTGAAAATCCACACCCAAAAATGTATCACTTAACATTCCACCAAATTTAATTTAAGTTTTATAAAACCAATACAAATAATTAACAATCATAATACAGCCTCCATAGAACAAACAATTACTTAGTTATGTCTAGTACTGTTTAGTACATTATTTTAACTTTCCATTGCATCCCCGCTGTCCTCTAAATGAACCAAATAAACGTCAGTATGTTCATCAAATAAAACATTTCGTGCCTCTGTTGCAGGATGATTGCTCTTTTACCCCTTTGCTTGCTAAACAAGGCATTACTGCAGCATCATAGCCTCTGAGGTTCAAGCTACTTTCATCTACAGTTTAGCGAGAATGTCGGCCGGCCAGCGGGAGCTTTCAGACGCCGGCGGAGTGTAAAGGGGGAAACAGCAGGATCAGTTTGAAGTGAATGAAATGATTTAATGTTTCAGAGTCAGCCTCGCCCCTGGGGAATGGAACGATGTGGGCTCCTAATTGACACAAGGTCAACTGCTTCCCTCCCTCTTTCTCACACACACACACACACACACACACACACACACACACACACACACACACACACACACACACACACACACACACACACACACACACACACTGCTTTCTGTTTCATACTGTTTCTGTTTCAGCTGTCGTTCTCTCTCTCTCTAAGTGACTCTCACACACACACACACACACACACACACACACACACACACAAACATTACAGTCTTGCCAATAGCCAGTCCAGTCCAGTGCTGGTCGGTGCCGGACAAACAAAGGTCTGTGCTGTCTGACTATAATGATGGATGACCACCAGTCTCATATTTTATAGGGATTTCACAGGAGTCAGTCCGTTCCCAGGCTGAGCTACAAGTCAATAGCCTTCTATGGGGCTTCCCAAAATCTCTACGACGACATATTTAAAAAAAAAAGAAGAAAATGTTTTATGATTTTATTAGGCCGGAATCAGCCATTGATAGAGCAGCAGTTAACTGTAGCTGAATGTGATTAGCAGTGAGTGGAATGTTCTATTAGTGTCATTATTAGCTGATTGACAGAACTCCATTGGTCATTATTGTTCACTTTTGGAGGGTGGATGGATTATGCACAGCAGTCACCATGTGAAAATGTGTTTTGTGCTTTTAATGGGACTGCTTTGCTGTCATACCTTTTTTTCTTTTAACAAGTAATTTAGTCTGGTATTGAGTCCTGAAATCTTGTATTCTGAAGAGAAAACAAGATGCTAATGGAGTGGTATTATTATACTACATTTCAAATCAACCTATTACAAGCATTTTTGTTATTCAAATATATTTTTTCTTCATACTAATGCTTAATTATATCTTGTTTTATTTATTTGTAGTAATCTACAGAAAATAACATTAACAGTTGAAGCTGATTTAGAGTGCTCTGGTGTCCTTGGTGTTTGGCTTGGAGCTTTGTTGCACATCATTTCCTGTCTCGTCTCAGCTGACCTACAATGAAGGGGCCGCATTGTCTCAGTAACACCCAGCCTCAGGTTGAAACAGTTGAAAGCTCTGTCAGCACTGTTGCCGTTGTCACCGCTGTTTGCGTTGTTAGCACCGTTAGCTGATGGCCACCGACTTGGATATCTCCCTGTTCAGAGGAAATACTGGCTGAAGGGGTTGTAGTTGCTGTTATAGTAGGCCTTTGACATCAAATCAAAGAACGCTTGCATCAAATGGTTGCAAGCACAACCATACAAATACAAAAAAAAAATTCTACATCTGGGCATCCATGTTTAAGCTAGCAGTTTTTAAAGGTTCTAATGTTAAAAATGATATCGGTCTAATGGCCGTGACCTCCTGTATTACTGTTCATCTCAGCTCTTTATTCGATATATGAAATACCCGAGTGGATCCATGCTACCACACATGATAATCATTACAGGAGAAACATTTGCTCTTTAACACAAAATAGTGTGAAGATAAAAGAGATGTGTTGCTGCTGTGTTTGAGTGTGGCAGCTTTTTAATTGGTGGTGCATCATGGTGCTGCCAGTGTGGGGGGGTTTCTCTCTATTGGAGTCTGTTTGTGTTGATCACTATGTAGATCAGATCTTATTAACTTCTGGCGCATTCGGACACAGTCTGATTGTCTTCGGTCCCTTTCGGATCACGTCTCTTTTGAACTGTGGGTGTTTACAGATTTTTCAGAGGTCTGTTTCCTCAAAGGCAGAGGACTTTCTGTGAGACTCACTTGGATACCTTTTAATTACTCTACACATTTGAATTAATGAGATCAAACCAATACATAAGTAAGACCTTGTAAACATATGTGGAAGTAAGAGAGAAAAAAACACCTTCGTTATCGTGATTGACTCACACGATTTTGCATCCCCAAACAAAAATCAAATCTGCTGAAGTTAAGAGACCTGCAGATGTGAGCCATGACACAAAGAGAAAGGAGTGCAGGTGTCAGAGGCGACGCCACCAGATGATCAGCTCCCTCCATGGCATTTTCAACCCTCCGACTTATAACGGGCAGCGAGGAAACACGTCTTGCACATCTGAACAGCGCCGCGATGACATCTAATCAGATGCCAGAGGAGACGGTGGTGTCACAGCTTAGAGAAAACACACTGATTCCCCACCGGCTGTATTGTCACTAAACGCGCCTCTCTCTATGGACTGTAAATGATTTAATTTGAATGCCAGATGTGGGGTTTAGATTTCTCCTAGCGCTCGTTGAGAGAGAGAGGGAGGGAGGAAGAGAGGGAGAGAGAGGGAGGGATAGAGAATGAGGAAATTACAGGAAGGAGCGAAACAGCTTGGCAGACCGACAGCCAACAGCAGCCCAGGCACTTGACAGAGCTCTCAAACGCCATGATTGTGTGTGTATGTGTGTGTGTGCGTGTGCGTACGCGAGTGTTTTTTTTTCCACTTGTGTATCATGACAGCTGAATGAAAATCAATCTGCTTCTACATCTGCCATCTTGAGTGTCGGGGAGCGCAGATGGGCCTTCCCTGTCACACTGAGCTAGCTGGCAGTCGACCAACTCAGGTCTTTCCACTTCTTCTCTCCTCTTTTTCTCTAATCTCATCCACTTCTTCTCTCTCCTCCTTCTTCCTCCTCTCTCCTCTCCTCTCCTCTCCAATCAGATGCCAGGCTCTGAAGAACAGTTTTTTCCTGTGTTGACGTCTCCAAGTCACTCTGACAGCAGATGTTTGGGGCCTTTCGAAAGCAGCAATCTGGGCTCTAATCACCCTCATTGACGGCTCCGAGGGCCCCTGTTGCAGCTCTGAATGGCAAATTAAAGCGTTTTTTAAGATAACGTTGGTAATTGGCTAAATCGTTCATAAGCCCGGAGATCACACTTTTAATCTGCAGCCTAACATGACGGATCATGAAACCGAGACAGATCTCGTCCGTGCGGCGTGGTTCTGTCGCACGCTTCCTTGCCCCTCCAACCCGTTTTTGGTTTCTTTCCTAATGTGTTACAGTATGTTTGATGCTTAAATGATTTGCCCATCAGATTAACAAACGCTAATCGTTCTCTCCGCTGCAGTTTGTCTCAGTGTCAGGCATCCCCTCTATCCTCTCTCGTCTCTCATCTCCCGAGCCCATCTCATCTATGGCATTAACTCCATTAGCCTGGTAATTGGCTCTCAAAGCAACAACCGCGGACTCCGAAGGCCACTTAATGTCCATCTCCTTCCCTCCCTTCTCCTCTCTGCTCCCCAGTCGATCATCTACCTTCCCCAGTAAATAGCATTAACTAGTCCCGCATAGAAATCTGAGGCCATATTAGTGTTATCCTCCCCTCAGCCTATTGCCAGGCTTATGAGTCCAGATCGTAGGTGATGATATGGCTAAGTGGATATTTTTTTTCTCACATCACTCCAAAATAGGGCTCCAAATAACCCCCAACTGTCACAGATGAATATGTAAATTCTGCGTATGGAGATCTCGCTCCGTTTTTTAACCGAGCCAGAAAAACTAAATCTGTATTTAGAAGATGTGGAAGCTCGGCTCTTCATCACAGCCTGCCCCCCCTTCCAAAATGTGGCCCTTGCTTTTCATTTCCGCGAAGAAGATGAAAATAAAATATGAAGCTATTTCTCTCTGGTGTAGAAATTCAGACTGTGAAGGCAACAGAAAATAGTTTTCATCCAGAGTGTCTTTATTGGTTTAGTGTTCTTCCGGGAGGCTCAGGTTAAGCTTTCACTCATTAAATACCTATGCATAAAATAAATAGACCAGAATCTACCATAGTCCTACTGCAATCTGAGTGATTTCTTAAACAGGCCCTATCATGCTATTTTCCAGGTGCATATTTTTATCTCAAGTTACAGTTACAACATGTTTACATGCGTTAATGCTCATAATCCTCCTTGTTTTTCCCATCCTGGCTGTCCTGCAGCACCTCTTCTCACCCTCTCTCTGAAAGGCTTGCTCCTCCCTCCAGAAAGCAAAGTCTGCTAGTCAGCGGTCAGCTAGCTCGCTCAGTTGTGATTGGTCAACGTTTCACATTTCAAAAAACTCTTCCTCCGGAGCTTCAGCTCTGTCTCCCTCTTTTGTTGTTTGAGGGCGGGCCAAACTAGCCGGAAGGAGTTTTACGTCACTTCTGTAACATTATGACCTCATAAAGTTACGGAAGTGAGAGAGAGAATTCAATGGAGCCGTTTCAGGCAGCTCAGGAGCTTCTGAGGGGGATGGTAACTCCTTTTAGGTGTGGACTCTACAGACCTTTTACATGTACAAAAATATATATAACACACTAAAGAAGAGGGAAAAAGTGGAAAAGCATAATAGGGCCACTTTAAACATTTGAACCATTTAAGGGTTGGTGGAAGTTTAGGAGGGAAGAAAAGGATTTCTAAAACAATGAAATAATTTTGGTTCAAAATGGTTTGCAGCTCTACACAAGTCTGAGCCTTAATATGTAGATTTATAGTCAGATCAACACTTTACGGGAACTTAATTCAGCCATTCGGTGTAGAAGTTGGTTATGTGTTTAGGTTTTGTATATTATTGGTTCCTAATTTGGGGTCAGGACTCTCAAAATGAATCTGAGGGATGGTAAGACGATTATGCTCTCTTGCATAAATTATCCTGAATACTGTGAGAAACACTGCTCACAACTCATGGACATATGAAACTTGTGACGATGGGTCACAAGCATGCTTCATTTTAAGTGATCACAGACTAGAAAGGTTAAGAACTAAAAATCTAGATGGCTTAAACTGCCTAAAATAAGAATCTAACAGATGCCAAATCTCTTTGTTCCATATGCATGAGACTTAATTCCCGATTTTAAACATCTTTTGACCAAAAATAAAATCAGTTCGTACTGCCTTTTGCAGGATGGAGTTGTGATGGAGTATTACATTACATTAATTATAATATTATATTATTATGATCCATATTTTTTGTCAAATTTGTTTACGCTATGATTGTCTCTGTTTTGGGGGTTTTCTATATACTTAAGAACTTGTGTACTGCATGTATTCATTTGTATTTTCTAATGGCTACTGCAAGGCAGGTTTCCCATGAAGGGACAATGAAGTAATGAGAAGTGAAGGGACTTCCTTTATATATGTAAAGATAAAAAGTTGCAGTGAAGTACAGTTACTGTACTGCAGTTGTGTGGCCAGTAAACTTGCATTTGTGTATTAATGAGTTTACGTCATGTTTAGCTGTATTCCTGTCAGACGTCGAGGCGCACCAGAAACCTGAGACTACTTTCACACTGCAGCTTCTCTGTGCAGCTTGGTGGTTATTGTTTAGATTAATGGCTTTCCGACAGCATCAGGACTTCCACACTGATGGGGCTGACAGCAACATTAGGCCGCAAGACAAACAGTCCCGTCACTTATTGCAAGTCAGACACCAAGGCTATTCAGAAGAAACATTTCTCTTGTTGTTTACACTCTCTGATGATTCTCTAATCCTTCAGATCCCTCCGTCTGTCTTTGGCGCTATGTTTTCTGCAAAGCCTCTCTATCTGTTGTGTGAAACCTCGGTGTCTCATCTGAGGGATTTTAGAAACAGAGTAATTAGTTAGCGATAGAGGAGCTGTTGGTGTGCAATGATAGCTGCCCCCCCCCCCCACCCCCCCAGAGAGAGACAAATCAATCAATAACCTGCTGATTTATTTGGCGTCCTTATCGTCTCTAATTTAATTGCTGGGTCTTTTGTATCTGTGGAGTTGTGGGGGAGTTGGTGGTGGTGTTGAGGGGGAGATAAATAAGGGGTGGGTGGAGGGATGTTGCAGAGTTGGAGAAGGAGAGAAACATTTTTTGTTGATTTCTTTTTGATTTCTTTTTGTGCACATGTTTTTTTTTCTTCCATGCGTGGCAGAGTTTTTCGCGGTGAGGCGTTTGGAGACACGGCTCTGTTTCTGCAGCCTCTGCTGTGTATTTACTGCTGTAACACTGCCTCCATTGGTAGATAACTATAGAAGAAGCAAACACACACACACACACACACACACACACACACACACACACACATGGGGGGGGGAGGGAAGAGCAATCCTTCCACAAATTATCAGAAAGAAAAAATTTAATTAGCAATATAAATGCCAAGCGGAGTACATTATGTGCAATTGTCTTGCTATCTTTCCAGAAATTAGTCTTCTAAAATGAATTTGCTGTATTAATCATCTCCTGAAATATTTTTTGATCACTGAATTAATAGTTTTGCGTTGGAGGGGCTGTGTTTTTTTTTTTTTTTTTTTTTAGGTATTCATTGACATAGGTGATTGCCTCTTAATTATGACAGCGTCCTCCTCCTATCCCCGCCTATTAATTCCTGTGTTGTGGCGTCGCGGCAGCCCGCTGCCTGGCCCTGTATCTACTAATTACTTCTCTAATTGAATTTGCTCTCTGTTGCCAGGCTGTTTTTTTAAGTGGCTGTTTGTCGCCGGGCCTCATTGTGTCTTTGTGTGACAGCTAGCTGCTCGCTGCCACGCCGACTGCAACAGGATGCACACTCTCTCTCACTCTCTCTCTCTCTCTCTCTCTCTCTCTCTCTCTCTCTCTCAGTATTCATGTCTCTGCCGCTGTATCATTACCTATACCTCCCAGACCTATGTAGTCTTTCCAGTATAAATGAAAGAAGGAAATTAATTAATGAGAGCCGGTGAAACAATTACACGCCCCTCCCCGCACGCCACCGCCCGCCGCCCTGCTGTCATTGGTTCAAGCCTCTGTAGGATTGTTGTGACTAAGAGCCCAACGCTCTTCAACCGCCAATTCCCATCTTTGGCGGGATGATAAATAGCATACCGCCTAGTTCTTTAGCTCCTTCTCCATCAAAACACAGCTCATCGGGCTGAATGGCAATGATATTCTGCTTTAAGTGGAAGTTGGATCTTCCATGGGTAATAGTTAATGTGCAATCAAAAGTAGTTGAATTGACAAACCTGTTCACTGCAGTCTTACAGATTTAGTAAGTTTTTGGAGAACAAATGCAATAACCCCACATGATATAGTAATTTAGTTTTCAATTAAGCCAGAGATAATTAAAACGTGGTCGTAGGTAGTACTGCGTTCATCTAAACTAAAACTGCATTTGAATGGAGGGTCACAAGTGGTGACACTGAGGAAATGGTATTATACTAACCCAATGGTTGAATTTTCCTTTTGTCTTTTGGGCCTGAATGTTACACAAATGTATTTTACTGCAGTGGAGATTTTTGCAATGCTGTTGGTCAACTACTTGTTGTGTCCAACAATTACAGAAATGAGCACAAATTAAAAGCAACGAGGGAGAATTTTTTTTAAAGGAAATGAGACAAACATAAAATGGAGTAAAAACAATAAAGTAAAAGATTTCGATTGCGCTGATTCAACTGGGGGAATCGTTACTGCTAGTTGATCTGTTTGCTGTTTCAGAGGCCTTTTTCATCAGGATCATTTCTTAGATAAGAAATAAAATATTGTACATGGTACCTCTTAAGTCACAAGTGGTGACACTGAGATAAATAGTCTCTTTTTTGGGGTTGTGAATCCATTGATTGTGTATTTGGGATTTCACATTCAAATACGAGTTTGAAGCAAGAACAGACGGCCGCCATTTGATTGAGGATCCTCTGACAGTAACCTTGGTCCAAACTCTCACTGTGTCTCAGGTAAAAGCACTGAAGAGAGGGTATGCATGAGACAGTGAAGGCTGTTTCTCTTTGCTGTCCTCGGAGGACGTCTGCTGAGTTAATGAAGAGACAAGGCTTTTACATCTCAATCCGCCATTTCAATCAATCAGGAAAGGAAACCATGGTGTACTTTACAGACATTGTAGCATCCTTCAGGTTTGAACAGTGAGTGATGCTCAGTACTGCAAACATTGAAAAGCATGACCCCCCCAGAGCAAGTGCTTATTTGTGGCTGCAGAAACTATGACTGAATACTAAATTTGAAATATCCTGGGCCCATGGAAAAGCTCCTGCAGATGAAACGGAGTTGTGTTGACAGTCTCAAGCCTTGTCTTTGACCAATCGGTGAAACTCATCATACAGCAAACTGCACTCTGTTGTTTAAACTTTTTTGGGGCCTAAATGCAGACCCTTTGTGGAAAGGGTGAATTACATAGCCCAGAGCGACAAGCAGCTAAACTCAAATGTGGAATTACATGAATGTAATGGAAACAGGGAAATCATTGTTTTACAAACGCAGAACAATGTGAAAGCATATTATGGTTATTTCTGTTTTGTTCTTTATGTCACTGAAAGTGAAGTTACTGTTGATGTGTAGAAGATCCTAGACCCAAAAGCAGAATCCTATCCAGGACTATTAAACAACTTCAGACTCAATTCCTAAGAAATGTACAAAAGTGTCCTCCACCTCTAAATTCAATAGAAAATACTCAGAATAACCTCAAACCTTTGGCTGCGGCAGGGATGTAAACTAACATTACAGCTTTCATTATCGATCCATCTCAGCCAAACTCCTGCTTCTTACCTGCATCCCGACTCTCAGCATCTTCTCCTCCATTATCCTCCTCTCCCTCATCCCCCTTCATTCTCACCAAACCTCACCCCTCCACTTGTCTTTGTGAAAACTTTCTCTCCTCCTGTCTCTCTTGATATTGATCCCCTCTCTGCCTCTCCATCCATCCATCCATCTCTCTCTGTGTCACACCCCTCCTCTCTCCCCCTATTGATCCTTCTCCCCCTCCCTCTCTCTCTCTCTGCTAGCTGCTATCTGGCCCGTCCTTTGTCT
Organism: Anoplopoma fimbria; assembly: GCF_027596085.1. Taxonomy (NCBI): domain Eukaryota; kingdom Metazoa; phylum Chordata; class Actinopteri; order Perciformes; family Anoplopomatidae; genus Anoplopoma; species Anoplopoma fimbria. The sequence continues at coordinate 9,157,524 of NC_072456.1, forward strand.
TCTTATCGAGGTTTCAGGGTTTATTCTGGCTGCTGTTATTGACAGGCCTCTCGCTCCACGGCCAACTAATGCATCCCTAATCCCACCTTTGTTACTCTGGAATGTTCTATCTTTCTCTCTCGCGAACACACACACACACACACACACACACACACACACACACACACACACACACATACATACATACATACGTTAAACCACTGCACGAGTGTGTAAGGTAAAAAGGGGCCACAAGGATGTTGATCCCAGCTTTCTATTTGTTGGGAAAGCCATCTATCAATCAAAAAAGGCCTTCTGTCTGTGTGTTTTTGTATATATATATATATATATATATGTGTGTGTGTACGCCCGTGCATGTGTTAGCGTGCGCGTGGGTCTTGAGTGACAGCCGAATCGCGGCTGAGGACGTTTGATAAGCTTGTATTGTCGGTCGACGGTCCCCCCCACCACCACCACCACCTCCCTCACACCTCCACCTCGATAAGAAATACATTCGACTAGAGCTGATAACGGTGTCAGGAGCAGCAAAGCCCCACTCTAAAGAGACACACACACACACACATACGCATCACGCCACGGGAGAGGTGTCTTTCTTCAAACACCTTGGCTGTAAATGATACTCTCAACAAACAGCGACGACAACACCACTCAAGAAAAAAAGGTTCAGATATCCTGTGTGTGTGTGTGTGTGTGTGTGTGTGTGTGTGTGTGTGTGTGTGTGTGTGTGTGTGTGTGTGTGTGTGTGTGTGTGTGTGTGTGTGTGGTGTGTGTGTGTGTGTGTGTGTGTGTGTGTGTGTGTGTGTGTGTGTGGAGGGTGTGTGTGTGTGTGTGTGTGTGTGATGGAGGGTGTGTTTGTAGGGAGAATGATGTGTGATATGGCTGGAGGATATGCTATAGGCTTATTGAATAAGGTCTTAGTGATAGCACCATTGTGTGTGTGTGTGTGTGTGTGTGTGTGTGTGTGTGTGTGTGTGTGTGTGTGTGTGTGTGTGTGTGTGTGTGTGTGTGTGTGTGTGTGTGTGTGTGTGTGTGTGTGTGTGTGTGTGTTGTCAACAGCAGTGAAAGAATACAGTAATAGGCTTAGAGCGGCTGAGGCAAAGTGTCAGACCTAACAAACGACACACTGCTCCCAAAGACTGACTGACAGTTGTCTCTCTCTGTATGTGTGGTAGTGTGTGTGTGTGTGCTTATATGTGTGAACATGAATGTTGCATGTGGTTCAGTGCGCTACAAGCTATTCAGATTCAGGACTAAGTTGAATATATGTTGTTGTACATCTTTGTTGTGAGAGATTTTACAATCATATCTCCGTCACTGCTGTTCTGACGTGCCGCAGGGAGGTTAAAGATGCCATCACCAGGCAAGTTAAACATTCAGGTGTTATAGTTGCCTTGGAGACATCATCACCAAGTAGAGGAATGACAACGCTGTAAGTAGAAACATCATCACCAAGTTGAGAAAGGTCATCACTCTGACGAAAATGTCACCATCGTGAGTGGGAACGTCATTGGTCATTGGCAGTGACTCAAATGTAAATGCAACGACACAATCAGAAACTTTGGACATTTAACTCTATAAAGACCAGTTTCCAAAGTGTAAATCGTAAATGCATTATTTTTGTATTTTCCAACAAGCTTCAAGGAAGAGCGTTGGGTTGGAACGTCTGGGTCGGTCACTTGCCATTCGGCCCAAAAATACTTTTCCCCATAGGTTTACATTGGGAAAGAGATGACTGTAAATCCGTACACTGTTTTTTTTAAGTTAAATCAACTTTGCAGTACGAACACTTAAATAGCACCTTCTTAAATCTTTAGTTCCCAAAAGTTGTAAAATTAACCAATTTCCAAATCCAGAGTTAGTTTCCTTCCTCTGTTCATGTGAATGACCCTGAGAACAAGGCTGGATCAAGTGTGCTTGCTCTATAGGGAAGATCAACAAAAGGATTGTCGTCTTTTCATCTGAATTCTATACTCCAAAGTCAATTATTTTTGTTTTTGCTTCATGTGCCATTGAACAGTTTGGGGCCCTGCCTCCAAGGATGTATTTAGTTCTCTTTTTACATCCATTCTCGTGTCCCTGTGTGAAATTAAAAAGTAAAGTTGAAATTTTGTCATGTGAGTCACTTGGGTTATATCTAGCAGCTTCAAGAACATCACTTTGGCTTGATTCAATTAAGACTCATGAAACAAATATACAGCAGTGTCTGTTTGGAATGACAGGTAATCTAACGTTCAAATTTTTAAACATTATAAAATCTAGGGACTATATTGTAGACTTGTTTTGGTTTCAGATAGTATCGTATGCAATATGCCTGCAGATTGGCGTCATTATTTCAGTGAGATGTATGTGGCAATTTAAATTCCAAGGAGTAAGAACTGTACCTGAGTGTTTCTATGTTTAATCCACATTTCAATAATGAGGCATTTGGTTTGTGGGTTAACACATTGTTAAATTGATCATTAAGTGTTTTTAAATAGATAAAGCATTACAAAATTAGTGCACATCATCTGTAATGCAATTCTAGTTTCAAATGTTCACATTATACAACAGAAAGCTATCTCAGCAACATAAAGAAAATAAAGGTTAACCAATAAAATGCTAATTTCAATCAAGTGATGAATTAAGAGATCCGAGATTTAGAAAAATAATTTAAAAAATGATTTGCTTTGAAACTTGATAAAGTTGATTGTATAAAATAAAAATAAATAAGATACTACTTTGAAAATGTATTCAGAAATGGGTTGATGGCAGCGTCAATATGTGGGATGTTCACTTCAGAAAAAGAGGTAGAGTGATGTGAAAAAAAACAGGTTGCGCACAAACTACATTTGCACAAGTCGTCCATTACTGCAGTGAAAGAACAGTGACCTGTGAAGAGATTTCAGGAATAGGGCCGGAGCACAAAGCGAGGGGAGAACGAAAAGAGATAAAGGAGGGACGAGAGAGAGAAAGCGAAACAGATAAAGAAAGAGTGAAATTACCAGAGGGCAGGAGAAAAGAGGGTTATTGTGCATGTGCATTAACAGGGTGTATGATGAAGTTAGTTTTTTGTGTTGTGTGCAGTGACTAGCGGCTAAGGAGTCAGGAGAGGAGGAAGGAGGGAGGGGGGGGAGAAATCAATGGCAAATTACACGCGCTAGGCTGGCCCATTGTACAGTATGGCCGCTATATCCTAAAGAAGGCACTTCCAAGATGATGCAGCCAAATGGTGGATGGACTCCCAAGATCATTTTTATTGATTTTGAGAGGCCGTCAATAGAGGAGCGGAAAGAGGAGGAGGAGCTGCTGAGTGTGTGTGTGTGTGTGTGTGTGTGTGTGTGTGTGTGTGTGTGTGTGTGTGTGTGTGTGTGTGCGTGTGTGTGTGTGTGTGCGTGTGTGTGAGGTTGGGGATGTGTGTCACAGGGCCAATACAATACCCCCAGACCCCGGCTTTTTGTCCCTGTCCACACATTAACAACACACCCTGTCCCACTGCTTTTCATTTACATTAGTGCCTGGATGGGCGAGTGAAGGACAGAGAGAGAGAGGGTTTTCCATTAAAGAAGTGGTCCGACAGCAGATGCCGGCATTGTTTGGATTCGGGAGCCCAGAAATATTTGGTATTGGGGCTGATGATGTGAACATCAGTGAAGTCATCTAGTTTTCCACATCAGAGCTAATAGGTGTAAAGCTGTTATGAAGATTGGATTTTATGGTTGTCTGTGTGAGAATGAGAGAGAGCAGAGTGATTTTTAGCTACTTTGAAAGTATTGAAGTACCGAGGCCAAAAGAGTCCAGCTGTGGTGGACGTTTGAAACCTTTTTAATTGTCCATAAAAGAAAAGACAAAGTCATCCAAGAAGCTGTTTGTGGAGCGTTATCATCTGGATGTGATCAGAGTCAGACTGGATGCAAACACACAAAACTCCATAAAACCCAGTAGATAAGAAAGTGAAAACACACAGCTGGCAGCGGACAATATCTGTGACAATACACAAATGGTATTAAGATTCACTTGCGTTTTTAATACAATTAGAATATGTCAACATAGTTCATTTGAAAAGGATAAAGTGTTTCATATTTGAGTACTGTATATTCAGCACAGGTGTCAGTGGTTGGTACACTGGTTGATGGAATAATGAGCTTGTGTGTGTGTGTGTGTGTGTGTGTGTGTGTGTGTGTGTGTGTGTGTGTGTGTGTGTGTGTGTGTGTGTGTGTGTGTGTGTGTGTGTGTGTGTGTGTGTGTGTGTGTGTTACATGATAAACTGTGTCAGCGTGGGATTTTTGATTCTATTAGACGGTGTGTGTATCACAGAGCGACATGGCAGCATTAAATACAGCAGATGTTAACCGTAGGAGGCTAAAACATGACAGCTTGGAGCTTGTTGGTAGAGGACAAACACACACACACACACACACACACACACACACACACACACACACACACACACACACAGACTCACTTTCACACATTATGATAATCACAGGAATGCAGTGGTGAAATAATACAAGCCAACACAGCAGAACATATTCTGGCAATATGTATCCGCTGGTGATGACAAGCACGCTCAAACACACACGTGCACACTGCATTTATACTGAATAGACAGATGTTGACATCTGTTGCATGTGCCACAAACTGTGTCAGCGGCGAAATAAACACTCAAATCATTTGCTGAGGTAAAAGCCGCTGTACCATACCATAAACAACATATTTACAAGCCAAAAGCCTGACTTCTGTTTCCAGTAAGTTATGACAGTGTAACAGTGAGCCAGCATGCACAATACAAGGACCCTGAAACTTAAGCAGCTAAATGGAGTTCAGCATCATTCATTTGTTTATTTACATCTGTGTCAAAATGCCAGCTGGGAAAAATGCCTTGTAACTCTTAAAGATAACAGAATATAATTGCTGTTTTCCTCCAAAGTTGTATTTGTGTTTTTGTGTTCTCCATATTTGTCAGCAACCCTTTTTATCATTCATTTTTGTTTTCTTTGGTTGGTCTAGGCCTTTAATGGATGGTGGTAGTGACATGTTGATTTTACATCTACATTGGAGGTGAAAGCATGTCCTCCAATGTCATTACTTACTCTGAAAAAAACGTCTTATGCCACCTTTAATTCTTTTCTTCATAACATTCTGTCTCAGGCAACCTCTAAAATACTTTTGTGTTATTTTTTTTTTTTCAAGAATTTAACATTCAGGTTTTGAATGCCCAAATTCCATATGCACACAAGCAGGAGGATGTAAACATGTTTACGGCCTCTTAATTTATGGATTTCATGTAAATCGTATCCCTGGCAAAAAGGCGCTTGCTCACACAGTTTTCTCATGCAGCCATAACATTATGCCTTTTGAGTGAATATTCTTATTGGGTCTCTGTGATGTCACACTTTCTTTACCCTTCACACACACACACACACACACACACACACACACACACACACACACACACACACACACACACACACACACACACACACACACACACACACAGACACGGGTTACGCAAACAGCCGTGACTTATTTTCCCGTGGACCTCAATGCATTTCTGCGTCCTTTATGAGCTGGTTGTGAAATTCAACAGGCGCTGTTTAAATAGGACTGAGACGAGTGTGTGTGTGTGTTCAAGGAGTGTTAAGTCACGACTTGCTCTCACCACAGAGTTTGAGGCCTTCACACCACACACAGACACACACACACACACGCAGACACAGACACACACACACACACACACACACACATTATCAGTGAGGTGCTAGGTTTCTCAGCCTGAAGATAAACACTGAACATTTATGACTTCTTCATTTTACAGCTTGTTGACTCTGTAATTCTGATTGTTAGAGATTCTGTAGGTCTGCTGGAGACACTGTAGACTGTGTGTGTGTGTGTGTGTGTGTTTGTGTGCGTGTGTGTTTACAAGCAGCAGGGTTTTGCAAAAAAGCAAACATTCCTACTCAGTCAGTAACCAGTAGCTAATACACCTCAAGTTTTACTAAAACATCATACCCTGCACTGTAATATGAGACGAATGGGGTCCAGTCTTAACTCGTATCCAACACATTAATGTAAATGTAGGTGAATACTTGAATTGTCAGTATGACTTCTGGTCTTACACTGTAACAGAAATAGGGCACTTGACCTACGAAACCGACATAAAAAGATAAATATCAACAGATTTAAAAAAAAAAAATAGATATTAATATATATAAGATATTCCGCCTTTGCAGAGGAATTTTTGCTGTTTAACGTGTTTAGTAAGGTGGATGCTGAATAGACGATGAAAAGGTGGAACGGAGTAGTCCTCAAATATTTACATGTATGTAAGGAGTGAAAGTTTATCAAGTGGATCTCCATCAGTAAATATGACACCATCCTGTGACATTAAACAGACAGCTAAGGCATACAAGGTGACTGGTGGGAAAGGTGAAGTGGCATACCAGAGATTGGGTTACCCCAAATCTACAGATAATGTTTATATTTTCATTTTTCTATAAGACAAATTTATTGAGCTATTGTTGGTTCAAATTTCCGCTGCTACTAAAAAGAATGAAGATGACAGTAGAAAGGCGAGCGATGGTGAGCGAGATTTTACAGGAGAGAGAATCCAATGAACTCAGCTACTGGGGGAAATAATCCTGATCATACTGGTCAGCGTCAAACCTGAAACTTCTCTTTGCTGTAGCCCTTTTTGTATGTACCTTTGTGCATGTCTAGTCTGTGTGTGTGTGTGTGTGTGTGTGTGTGTGTGTGTGTGTGTGTGTGTGTGTGTGTGTGTGTGTGTGTGTGTGTGTGTGTGTGTGTGTGTGTGTGTGTGTGTTGAAAGCCAGGGGAATGTCCTGGTTCATTACCAAAGCACTGCCATTCCCTTGCTAACGGTCCAAGCCCACCACAGAGGTCTGAACCTGCCATGATCCTCCCTAGACCTGGATAAACAACCAAATCCTCTCCTCTCTTCAGTCCTTTGCTAATCAGATGCCAGGCTCTGCCACTTTGTCAGAAGACAAGCCATCATACTCTGTGTGGACCGCTGCTATCTGTGTGTGTTTCTGCCAAGCCTAAATCTTCCTGCTTCTCCTGTTGCCCTGGTGCCTCTTTACCCCGGTGACCATAGCTTATATTCTCCCCCACAAATACAAACCAGTCGGCATGAACACCGATGGGTGTTCCTTTTTGTTTTGCTTGTTTTAACATTGAAATCATTTTTTTTTTTTACTTTTTGTAAGAGTGCTTTCTTTAAACCAGGTTTCTAATAATGTAAGTGGGCCTTCAGACTGAAAAAAACACCCATTTTTATTGATATGAGCATTTTTCCAAAGCTACTGGTCAGAAGATGACATTCAAATCAGTCTCTTAATCCACTTTGAATAATATATCCATGATTTTAAAAGTTATTAGATGAAAAAACACAGCACAGTTGTATATAATAGTATGAGATAGGATTTTACAACTGTGAAAGTTTTTTTTATCGTATTTCAATGATCACAAGATAAAATAAAAGTAGAGTTCATGTCACAAAGTCCTTTTCCAGGAATGTGTGCTTTCACACATTTGCATCGCCATATCATGAATGGGATTACAGTAAAAAGTTGAGCCACGTTACATTTTTTGATTAAGTGGTATCCATCTGAACACATTAGTGAAGAAAAAGAAAATAATCTTGTACTTGAAGAGAACACAGAAACTCACACTTTTCTCAAGTTTAAGGGTCATTAACAAGTGAGGTTTTACGATGTTCATGTTAGCAAACAGTTGCCTATTCGCACAAGTCCAGTATTCAGTGTTATTTCAGCTCTTTTTTGATCTCCACCAACTGATCCCCTCACGAGCTAGTTGCTAACTTGGGCAGGTAGCGCACAGTCAGTGTTTAGAGCTTTTTTGATGAAAACGGCTACCAGCTGTGTCCAAAAACATCACTGAAGAGAGCGGTGAGAGCGAATCAAAACAGTGAAGGTGCAGGCAGAATAACCCAAACAATGAGATAAAAGATGCAATAAATCTCTGTAGAGCTGTAGGGAACATCAACGTCAGGTGATAATTCCATGTTGGTTTGTTACAACATGCGATGATATACTTTTTCTAACTCTAAGGGGACATTTAGAGCAACACTTGAGTTCAAGTGTCTCAGCGTGTACCTGTGAGGGATAAGAAGTTCAGAAATGAATGTCATCAGTCAGTGTCCTCACATGTATAGTAATGCAAACGTGTGTATGGATCTGTGCGTGTGCAGGCGTGTGTGAAGGTATCATCCCGGCTCGGTAGCAGCTAGCTAGCGGCTAAATGACTCTCCACACTTCATTAGCGGCGATGAGGTGAGCTGCTCATCTCCTCATTGTTAGCTAGCGCTAAACTGCAGTAATCCCAAACAAAAGGGCCGGGGCCTCGCAGCAGCCTGCGTGGATTAGAGCGCTTTCTAGAAAAATCCGAGAGAGATTCATTCTCATTCAAATGGGCCTGTAAACAAAACCAGCGGTGGCCGGGAGAGAGATGAGAGAGGAGAGAGATGAGAGAGGAGATGAGTGTGTGATGGAGTGAGTGTGAAATATCTTGTATGTATACATGTGTAATATTGCTGGTGTGTGTGTTTGTGTGTTGGCCTGTGTATATTACTGGGAGTGGGTAGAAGACCAACAACCAAAAAGTGTGTGAGACAGAGGCACAGAAATGGATAAATAGTTTGAATTTGAGCATGCTGTATATTTAGATTATAAAATATGCCAATGTTTGGTGCTCAAAGCTTCACAAATTTACGTTTAAGTGTTGTTGAATGCACACAGGAATATGAAATCATGTATTCACGTATTAATCACATATTTTTCTAATTTGATCAATTATTGATTTGTTATATGTGACAGGTGTATGAAATTTGTCTACCTTTTTTTTTTTACCTTGCAGCTTCTGGCTTTTTACTATAAAGATGGATTACTAATGTGGATTTTTTACTTTCGAAGGTTGTAGCTAAATTGTTGCAACTCTAATGAACTTGCTAACAGTGTGCAGGAATTAAACTTTTTCTGTCATGAAAGGACTTTTTCTTTAATTCATCAGAGACTATCTTCCTGGAATTATTTTCCCATCACTTTGGATAATACACAGAAACACACTGTCAACAGTCTTCTTCAGGACTTTTTTTTCAGTAAAGTTAGTTCCAGTTCCATGTTTGGATCATCCTGGGCAGTGCTTCCTAAACTTTTTCAGTCATGCTCCCCTTTTGCAGCTGGGATGGAAAAATTCACGATTGGTTAAGCGATTAAATTTTGCTTTCTGAGTATTGTTGCGTTTTAAAATGAATCCTTTTACACAGCAGAGGTTTTGACTTTTCAAAGCACAAAACACACAGGTGGAAAAACTTTAATGAATGTTGTGTTCCATCAGTTATTGCAATGCATTCAAAGTGTCTGCTCTGAAAAAAGGTCTGTTCTACTTGCATTTAAATCCACATTTTTGGGGGATTCAGTTCCAGTAAATGTTTGTGGAAAAACACGGTTGTTGAATTTTTTTCAATGTTGTGAGCTCCACAGCCAAAATGCCATTCACTTCTATTGTATTGGGTCAAGGCACAAATCTGAAACATGGAGGACTCAAAACCTGGGAAATAAAACTACCATATAAGCATAGTTCCTTACCTACGCAAACTGGGTTTTCAAACGACCGTCAGATCATTTGGTTCTTCTTTTCATGTGACAGATGGCTGTAAACCAAATTTAAACGTTTTTTTATTTTCTGCTCTTTTCAGTGTTCAGATGCAGATGCTTGTAACTGGCTCTGCAGAAATTTAAAATTAACTCAAATGACAAGAGTTGTCCTTTCAGGCAGTCTGCTAATCTCACTTGATCATTAATAACCATCACTCAGCTCAGTGGGTATGTTATGCTGTATCAACATAGGCCTCTTCATCTGACTGATCTGAAGTTTTGATAAGATGTTCTGGGCTTAATTCTGTACTTAAATGCCACCAAATTCTCAAATGGCATATAAACTATCAATCAAACTTTCTGATCGTCAATTTTATAAATAATCTGTAATTACTGGATTTCATCGTTATTAGCTGTCAATCAAATGGACTGAGTTGGCTATTATATAGACCATCATTTTAATATGATGTCAGGGGAATATTTAGCTGATCTGATGATCAGGCTTTTCTTGTTTTCATCCAGTATTTTGATCAATCAGATGATGATAATCATTGTTATTAGTTGGTGATTAAAGTGGGTCACGTAGTTGGTGAAATAATCTGACGTAGCCATTAGTATCCATCAGTCAACGATAATGGGTTGGTTGTCATCAAGTACTCCTTAAATTGTGCAAGTTAACCAGTAATCAAGTTTTTTCACAATATGAATACTATCCGTTCGACTTAAATGTCATTTTCATCATCATAATCTGAGTCTGTTACTGCATTCACTGTCACGTCCTGCCTCATTTCTTATCTAATCTTAAAGCTGCTACAAGGAACTTTCATTTTCTGTTTATTTCAGCGGCCCGGTTGACGAAGGTGGCAGTTTTTCCGACCACCAGACTCCCTTTAGAAAACCTCTCATTTTACTGCAGCAGGGTCTGACAGTCTGCCCCTCTCAGTTCTAAGATCTGTATGCAGAAAACACTACATGGATATATTCGTGTGGGTTCAGAGTGGTGATTGTTTTCATGGTGGAACGTACTAGTATCTTCTTGATGAAATGCGCCTGTTGTATGTACCTGGTTATTCTATGTCAGTACCTCGCCTACACACCTGGGGGTGATTGTGTAATCACTGTTGTGGTGCTTTGAGGCATCTCACAAAACAAGCCTTCATCAGGCTGAAGAATACCTCATAGTTCAATTCAGTTCATTAAATACATTATTCTAATTTAATAAGAAAGCATTTATCTACCATCTATCATTTCAACGTATTTGACAAAGAAAATAGGAACGAAAAGAAAAACAAATATTTGTCATTTAGAATAAAAGATTACAAGTCTACAGCTGCATTAGCAGCTCTGTTAAAGTAACTTCAACATGCTAACATGCTCATATTGAGCAGGTATAATGTTAGCCATCTTAGTGTTGCATGCAGAAGTAAAGCAGAAGCTCACGAGAAAGTAAAGCAGAAGCTCACGAGAAATGCCATACGTTTTGCAAAAGTACTGGATAGATTTAAATTTTAACCCGCAATTTTCACAAGAGGAAGCATCAGTGGATCACCAAAGTCATTACACTTTATCCTAAAGGAAACGGCTGTGTCTCTACCAACTTTTATGGCAATTCACCCAATAGTTGAGATATTTCAATCACTCAAAATTACAAATGTCAACTGTGGCGAGGAGAGGTCGGTGAATCACAAAAGTCAGAAAGATTCATCCTCTGGAGACCATGAATATCCATTTTTCAGCGCCACGCTGTTAGCATAGCTAAAAAATACTACTTTTTGAGTCAAAATCTTTGTTTTTGATGAATTTTTTCATTTAACAACAGTTACATTCAACATATAAGTCCAGTCTTGTTAAACACAGACAGCATGAACCATACCTGGAAAGCATGGTGGCTTTTCCAACCGAAACTCTCTGTATCTACTCTGTTTAAACACGCTATGCTCCATTCCTTATTAATGAGATGCCAGTGAAGAGTGTTGTTCTGTAAATATATCTGACAGCTGTGTCTGCGAGTCTTTGGTTCCTGAACAAACAGCTGCAGGACTGACCAAACAACTCACTTCTGCTGGTCAGCATTTTTAGTATCTTTGCAGAACAGTGTCTGTCCTGCACGTTTCAGAGTCTGACCATGTCCATACTACAGCAGATAAATTTGAACATGCTGTTTACGTATGCGAAAATTATGTCCACACTAGCATTTTTAAGTATTCTTTGAAAAGTTGTCTGTCCGCACCGAAACTTTAAAAGCAACATCAAAGCTGGGCATGACATCATTTGATAGAGTAGGACAGACAAAGGCCGGTTACTGTTTCAGTGTAGCCAAAGTCAAAATGTTGTAGTTCACATTTACATATTTCACAGTTTTCAGAGAAATAATAATAATAATAATAATAAAATAATAATATAGGAATTTGATTAGAGAAAGTTATGCACTACTTTGTTACTTATACTGTCCCTCTCGTCTGTTAAGGCATGTGTGATCATTCATCCTTACTGCAATAAAACATGGCATCATATTTTGCAAATTTTTCCATTCAGTCCAATCCAGTTTAGTTTTGAGAAAAGGTTTGATATTTTCAGGAAAATTACTGGCTTAGTTTGTAGAAGAAAAGAAGGGTTTTAAAATTTAGATGGCACATTATTTCAAGATCAAAATCTGCAAACATTCATAAACAATCAGCTACTTGACGCTTTGGCCTTATTATCCCAAACATTTATGCCATTTTGACAATTCTTTACTGATTCTGTAGGTGATATAATTTTTTGTTCTAGAAAATTGAGTTTTAAAAAAGTTGATGTGATATTGAAATGTTGTCATTTTTTGACATGCTTAACATGCATATTTATATTGATGTTATGGCCAATAGCACGTAATTGAAGTAAAGTAGTCGGCCGTGCAAAAGCCCAATATAATGCTGTTTATGTATCTTGCAAGGCTTTTACACATACTTTAAACCACAAGTTTTTTAAACAGAAACAAAAAGTGAAACAAAAGTGATTCTCCTTCGCATTACTTCTCATTCTAATGCTCCGAATTTCAAACTGTTAACTACTCCATATCTGCTGAAACCTTGTTTGCAGATCCTCCTGGAACGTCCCTTCAGCAAAACCAAGACTGATCCACGTTTAAATTTCTACATTTCAGGGCAGGAGGGATGTGTGAGGGTGAGGGAGCATGTCCGGAAAAGCAGACTTTAACTCTGTAGTGAACACACTTTCAGTCACCCAGCATGAGCCTTAAAACAGCCCTTAGACAACATTACTATTTCTACTCAAGGAAAAATATAGCAGTGATAATGAATGGATGTGTTAATGTGTGGTGCGTGTGACATGATTGACAGTTGGCTGGCCACATCTCCCTCAATAGGGCCCCCCATTTCCACTGATTACTGTGTCAATGTGTCCGTATCACACACACAGACACACACACACACACACACACACACACACACACACACACACACAATACTATGCAGATACACAAAGGGAGCCCACTGTGGATCTCCCATCAGGCCGAGGTGCAAGAAAACGCACAAAACAGATGCAGCAAATGTGTCCACTCTCATGCATATGGAAATGCTGACTTGTGTGTGTATAAATGTGTATAAATGTGTGTGCACATATCAAAAGACAGATTCAATGTAAAACGCTTTAGCATTCAGTGATGATGCTGGTGTTTCTAAAGGCTCACATGGTGCCACTGGACTCACGCTTTCACATTCAGCCTCTATGGATGGGTTTATAATTAAAAGTGCTCCAGCTCTCTAATAAGAGTGCTATGTCTGGGATTTAGACTGTGTGGCACACACTGATCAGATGAAGAGCCAAAGACATATTTATTCTACTGCTGAGCCTATTCATTCTGAGAGCACTTATTCTCTCTCTAACTCTCTCTCTCTGCCTGTTTGTCTCTTCTTTTAAATCTTTCTCTGGCACTGATTCTGATTTTTTTTTCCTCCTCTCCTCTTCACTCAGCCTGTCCAGCTGACCACTACATAGTCTGTGTTGTGGTGTTTGTGCACTTCCAAATATCACCTTTCAGCAACTGTATGTGTTGTTTGATATAGAAGTTATTCCCTTTATAAGCTCATTGATGGTTGAGCATTATTGTGTGCATGTATACACGGTTTGCAGGGTCTCTCTCATTCCCTGTTGTTTTTGTTCAGCCATCGTGGCTATTGCTGCTGAAAAACGATCACATTCTAGAAATGTTAACGCATCACTTACGTCTGTTTGAAGGGGATTTGAGCCCGAAAAATGCTGCGAGGCGATGCAGCAAATAAAGGAGATCCCATGAACTAGTGGAAATAGGCATTCATTTATTAAAATATTTGTTTATTTTATTTTTAAAAAGCCATTTGTCGATGTCGCTGGTGTCAAGAAGCTGAATAACTGGAATGACTATTCATGTTGTATTTATATCAGACTTTAATGATATGATGAGGGACTGATTTAGTTTATTATGAAAGTGTTTAGGCTCATAAATTTAGGCTTTTTAAGGAGTACATTTTTTCTTTATCACAAGGAAAAAATTGCCGGCACGCTGGCAAAAATATGTTGATGGTGCTTTGAACGAAACTTTAACCTTTTTGTCACTTTTTGCACACATACAATTCTTCTTCTTTTGCATCTGAAGAGCCTCGTGGTTTTTTTTCTTCTCTTTTTGTCAGTGTTTTTTTCAGGCATTTTTTCATATAACACGACCTGAGTAATCCCAGATATATGTCACTACCCATTTTCAATTTCCGTGTGATGCAGGCTGTTGTAAATTGTGAGGCCTTGTTCTTAATCCACTGTATGTGTGTAACTGTTGATACATACATGTGACTGGTACAAGGCTGAGACTGAGGGATAGTGGTTGCGTAAGGAAACTGATTCAGTGTGTTTGATATCTGTGTGTAGCTCCATGAACTACACCCGGCGAGTTAAAACGGGATTCTTTCTCACCTCTCCTGTCCTCCATTATTCCCTCTCTGCCCTTCTCTCCTTCCCTCCATTCATCTCTCTCTCTCATCCTCACCCCTCATCTAGCGCCCCTATCTCCTCCTGCTGCTCCCACCCACCCCCTCACCCTCCACCCCTGTGATGGACAGGTTGTCCTCACCTTGTAACGATCAGTGACATCCAATATGTTTGGCTTGGGATCATCCCCTGTGTGTCCATTGTGCTTTCTGTTAAACGCTTTATTGATTAGCCGTGAGTTAATTACAAATTACATCAAGCGTGGGCAGACTGAGGTGGCTTACATGGCTGCAGGATCCATCCTAATACATGTTGACTGCACACACCTACAGGCCTGCATCTCGGCCGGCAGGTTACATCGGGCTACTGCGCCCCCCCCCTTATTAACAGCCATGCATTTATGACATTTCACAGTGCCTTATCACCGCTTTAAGGGCATGCAATATTTTCTGGGCCATTGTTGTGAAAAGGGTAGAATTAGAAACAGGAGGTTTCTGCAAGACACCAATGGTATGCGCCCTGAATACTTAATTCTATCAGGCACAACTTGACTCACCCTGTGCAAAATTATGAGACTGTGCCAAATCCACAGCAGACCTTTGGAAGCTAATGTATTCTGGATTTAAGCTCCATTGTAAAAGCCATAACACGCCTGCACCTGACCTGCTCTGCTGCAGCCCCCCCAAAACAACCTCTCACCTCTGACTTTTGCACAAAGTTAGGAAATGTAAATAATTAAAATACAAATAATAATAATAATAGTAACACAAATAACAATAGTTTAATCAATAATAGTAATAATGCAGCAGCATGCATTTTCTTTTTTAGCCTTTTTTCCTTTTCATGCCGTGTCAGTTTCTTTTTTGACATTGGCATGTACTTTGTGCAAAAGGAAAAAAGGAACAAAAATCTTTATCAAAATCCCCATTCTGAGGCTTTCAATAAGGCAGGCCATTACCTCACTGGCGCTTTTGTTCGGCCTATACAAGAGAGAACAAAATGGTTATTCAGGAGGACGCTTTAGATTTTTATTGTGGGCTCGCTATTCACAAAGAGCACCGTTATTGTATTAAAAAGAACCATCTGTGGCAGAAACAATGGCTTCAAATTATCTGTGAATACCCAGTGAACAAAATATAAAGCTTTTTTCCTGCTCATTATGTGGGCTAAGCTAGGGGGTGGAAGATAGGAGAGGAGAGGCATAGACTTTGCTATAACTGACTTTTGTTGTTCTTGCTTGCATTCTTCTCCTTTTTAAATCGGCCCCCTTTTCACATTGTGTGTCGCCATAAACGGCTTTTCTTGTCGCAGGGCTGGCGGGAAGAAGACAGCGGAGCTCCAGATAGACAGCGAGGCTACACGGGGCTGCACGCCGGACAAGGCGAGCCGGCTGCCGGGTTGGAAACCGCGCGGACTACCGGGGATATGGGGGAACAAGCGGACGGGTGCCGGGTGGGACGTTTTGACGGCGGCGTCGCGGAAGCTCTGTGCCGGACAAGAGGCTTCCTCGGCGGGCGAACCGAGAGGAAGACTCTGGAGGAAGTGGAGCTGAAATGGCATCTTGTTTGATTTCTGCCAATCAAGACGAGAGGAAGACAACTCTCCCAAACTGGCAGTAAGTTGGAGTGCGGCGGAGAGGAGAAGTGTGTGTGTGTGTGTGTGTGTGTGTGTGTGTGTGTGTGTGTGTGTGTGTGTGTGTGTGTGTGTGTGTGTGTGTGTGTGTGTGTGTGTGTGTGTGTGTGAAACATGCAGTGTTGTGGAATGACACCGCATGGCATCATGAGCTTGACTGCCTGCCTCAGTTGTTGTTGTTGGCCGGTTTGGGTTTTCTACTGAACATACACAGAGATCATCTGTATCAAATCTCACATATGTTTCCTTGATGTGGCCTCATTAAATTACATTTATTTTATTTTCCTCTTTTAGTATTTATTTTTTTAAAGAATGACAAATAACACAAGGTTTGAATAACAGCTCAAGCAGGACGCCCTGTGTTAGTTTCACTCAGGCTTCATCGCTTTTATTAGACTATTCGATTATTTTTATTTTATGTTATTCCACCGAATATGATGTTTAAAATTGTATTCTCATTTTTTTTATATTTTACTATTCTCGCTTAATGGTTGAATTAATTATATTATATATTATATGTTGATCGACATCTTGTCAAATTATTATAGAAGTGTATGCTTGACGCTATAATCTGATTTATGTTTAATGAATCAGTGCACTCTTCAACATAAATATCTGCCCAAATCTATTTCGGATAGAAAGACAGTTGTAACATTATAACAAACCAATACTTGTGCGTCTGATTAAAGACTCATTGTTGTCTTAAAAAAAAAATCAAAAAATACATATTCCATTTGTTTGAAAAAAAACAACCAAAATGCACGTTTTCACAATAATTTATTTCTAAGACTTATTAGTGTTTTCATAAAGTATTTCCTCGGCTGCGTCTCCAGCTGCTGTTACGGCCCCTAGTGGCAAGAGTTTATTTCCATTTCACCTAAAATCTGTCTCCCTTATTGCCATGGTTTATTACCATATTTATTTTTTTCCCTTTACCAAAATTAATCATTTTATAGATGTGTAGGCCTATATTTGCATTTCATTTGGATAAAATAACCTGTACCAACATCACAGCAATCAGCTCAGGACTTGTATTATAATATGAATCTGTAAGAGTTCAAACACGGCATCCTTCCTGCTCGGCTGTTGTTAGAATATTTATTCTCACTTATATTGTTCCTTTTTTTTCTCCCTTTTTCTCTCGTTTGTTTTTTCGCAGTGATCCTCTCACCTAAATGTGTGCCAAGCACAAAACAGTATTTTGATATCCCAGCGTGCTGCTCTCTGTATTTGCTGTATCCATCCCGACCTGCTGTAGTGGGGGGCTTACAAGTGGTCCAGGGAGCCGCCCCGCTAGTTTCTCCTGGTTTTTGTCAAACAACAGCTTTTAATTCAGGATGATTGTGGATGCAGGGCCATGGATGGGGCCCTCTTTCACAGAGCTGCAGGGCCCCGCTGTTCCTTTATCATCATAAGCAGATTAGAGGTAGCGGGGAACACACTCAGATGCAGATAGCAGGCCCATTTCAACCTTGCATTATAATGGGCCGAGCTGCATGTGTCGCCTCTCGCAGCCTATTAAGCACAAGATGAATCTTATGTAAGGTTGCCGGGGCCGGCGTAATGAGAGCACTCCTCCATTTATTATCAAATGACTAAAACAAAAAAATAATAAAGGCTTGATCTATTCACTTTCAATTACGATTTAATCTAAAGACACGCATTTCAATTAAATTATTTTCAGGTGTATATGTACTTGATCTATCTTTAATTATTGGGATTGTCTGGCCTGCAGATCCAGACAGACTGCGTTGAGCTTGTCAGTAATTTATTGTAGGCCTGATGTTGTTGGGTGATGAATATATTTGAAATACATATATATATATATTTTTTTTTAGCATTTCATATATCTTTAACTGAACTTCTAAAAACAGCCATTCTCTCTCTCTCTCTCTCTCTCTACTTTGAGAAAAAAACCTGTCTGTGCTTTTTGGGTTGTGTGTAGTTCCCTCTCTGTCCAGTAGGCGGCACTGGTGTCACGCAGCAGGACGCCTTGGCTTCAGATGGAGAATCAGGGAAAGAAGCAAAGCGAGTGGCACCAACGCTCACAGCCTCAGACAAACTTTAGTCCTATTGGGCATTTCAAACTATATGAGTGAATTATTTCGATCTAGATACGATGATACAGGGTTTCTCTGATAATATTCAGTCTGGTCGGTTTGACCCAGAGTGAAAAGTGAGGCAGGTGGAGGTTTTCTTTTTCTTTTTTTTATTTCTTTTTTTGAACACTAATTGACTGACACGCTTGTTCAGGCTTATACGAATGAGCCGTGCCTTTTGTTCAAAACCCCACTTTATCTTAAAAATATTCCTCACCTTTATTTCTCCTCCACCTCGTTGTCCCCCCCCCGTTAGGCCGTAGCCTATCCTATACACCACCACCACCACCACCACCCCATTACAAAGCCCCAGCAGCAGCAGCAGCAGCAGCACTGTGGCGGTGGTGGAGGTGGAGTTGAGTTGGGTCTTTGTCCGGACAGATGTAGCGACAACATCCCAAACAAAAAACGCTTATTTGTGCTGAGATGAGCCCGTCTGCCTTCTGTGTGTTGGCATTCAACTTCACTAAACAAAAGAACTGGGGAAACATCTTGGATTACCTTTCCTCTTTTCAACGCTAAAAACCAGCCGTGGCACCCCCCCCCACACACACACACACACACACACACACACACACACACACACACACACACACACACACACATTCACACACCAGCACACCGCTATTCAACGCTTTGAGTTAACTAACAAAGTTTATTTAAGTGTTGTTATGTTATGTTATTGGGGCCGTAAGTGGTGGGGGGGGGGGGGGTATTAGTGACTTTTTGATCGTGAACAACAGCAGTGTCACGGGCCGAGACTTAATGTCAGAACAGGACAAGATGACACTGACACCGTTAATGTCAACATCCGATGTGTTTATTTATAACACTTTTTTATTTATTTGTATCCTCATCTTATTTAATGTCGCCCTTTCGACTTTGGATGTGTTGTCAGAACTTTGGCTACACATTTAAATACAAAAATATAAACCAAAACATAAAAGAATTAGACGTTCTTAAGGCATATCTTTTGTATTTATTAGCGAAAGTTTTTAAGTCATAATTTACTCGTTAAAGTTTGCAAAAACGACACTTTGTCATTTCAAAACTGCCAGCGAACTTTTGAAACTCCCTCCTCCTCCTCAGTATAATATTATAAACTGTTCATAAAGTGCCACTGCATTTATATATTATCATAGACATATCTCCATAAGCCTGCAGATAGTAAATATGTACTTTATACCGGCTCCTATGGGCAGCCTGGGATCGCGTGTGTGCGTGTGTCGTCTCGGGCCGAGCAGACCACGCCCCTTTATGCTAATTATTCACTCCCATTGGCGTGTCAGGGGAGCAGGCCGGCTCTGATTGGCCAGGTCGAAGCCATTTATTCGCTGACAGCCCTCCACATGAATGGTTGTCTATTAACTTGTTCAAAAACTATCTGGAGTTGTCAAGGCTCAGGCGGACGGAGGCGAAAAAGTACAGTTTGTTGATGCTTTTTCGGAGAGGCGACGGGAGAAGTTCTGTGGACCCAACATAGCGAAGGGACCTATTGGGAGAAGGCTCTTTGTCACACACACAAGCTGTGACACACACACACACACATCGAGCAGGAGAGAGAGAGAGAGAGAGAGAGGGTGAGAGTGTGTGGAGACGCAGCTCGGTGCTTGTTGTTTTTTTTTTTTTTTTCGGTCCAGAGAAAAAGTTGCAGCGGAAAAACAAAAAAAAATCGACAGGTAACTTTTTTTTTTTTGTTGTGTTAAGCAGCAGCAGTGTCCTGCCTCTCTGGGCTCGTGGAGTTTGTCTCTCTGTGTGTTTTTTTTTTTTTTTTTCCTGTTTTTTTTCTGCCCCCCCCATCACCCCCCCCCACCCCCGTCGTTTCCCCCAAAAAACAAGTATCTGCTCGTGGAGCTCCAACTCAAAAAACCAAGCTGTTCCTGATGTATAACATGATGGAGACTGAACTGAAGCCCCAAGCTCCCCAGACCAACACGGGGGCTCGGGCAACACCAACACGTCCGGCACCGGCCCCAACCAGAAGAACAGCCCGGAGCGAGTCAAGAGACCCATGAACGCCTTCATGGTGTGGTCCCGGGGCCAGAGGAGGAAGATGGCGCAAGAGAACCCCAAAATGCACAACTCGGAGATAAGCAAGAGGCTGGGAGCCGAGTGGAAACTGCTGTCCGAGAGCGAGAAGAGACCTTTCATCGACGAAGCCAAGCGGCTGCGGGCCCTGCACATGAAGGAGCATCCGGATTACAAATACCGGCCCCGGCGGAAAACCAAGACCCTCATGAAGAAGGACAAGTACACCTTGCCCGGCGGGCTGCTGTCTCCCGGGGGGAACGGGATGGGAGCCGGTGTCGGCGTCGGCGTGGGGGCGGGCTGGGCGGCGGGGTGAACCAGAGGATGGACAGCTACGCGGCGCACATGAACGGATGGACCAACGGGGGTACGGGATGATGCAGGACCAGCTGAGCTACCAGCACCCGGGGCTGAACGCGCACAACCCGGGCCAGATGCAGTCCATGCACCGCTACGACATGAGCGCCCTGCAGTACAACAGCATGGCCGGCTCCCAGAGCTACATGAACGGCTCCCCGACCTACTCCATGTCCTACGCCCAGCAGAGCACGCCGGGGATGACGGCGCTGGGCTCCATGGGGCCCTCCTCGGTGGTGAAGTCCGAGTCCAGCAGCTCCAGCCCTCCCGTCGTCACCTCGTCTTCCCACCGGGCCGGTCCGGGCTGCCAAAGCGGAGATCTGAGGGACATGATCAGCATGTACCTGCCCGGGGCGGAGGTCAGCGAGCAGACCGCCCAGACCAGGCTACACATGTCCGGGCACTACCAGAGCACCGTGCCCGGGACGACGATCAACGGCACGCTGCCGTTAACACACATGTAAGAGACACACAGCAGAGAGAGAGAGAGAGAGAGAGAGTAAGAGAGATGAGAGAGAGATGAGAGAGAGAAAATGAACTTTTATAAGAGAAACTGTGGACTATTAACGTTGGACTATTTTTGTACAGAAACATTTCGGGGTGGGAAAAGTTGTATAGAAGTCTCCAGGAAAAACGACACACGACTCTTTTTTTTCTTTCATTTTATTCTAAGGAAGCTCTAGAGGAACGGTAGGAGACCCTCTTCACTGGTGGATGAAGTTTGGAAGACTAGAAAGTGGGAGTCGCAATCAAATGTTTTATTATTGCAATCACCTTTTGTACAGTATTTATCAAAGAAACATTACAATCAGATGAAATTGTTTGTTAAACTGCAAGAGGTTGCATTTTTTTTTCTTTTCTTTTTTTTTTTATATATATATAAAAAGCAACGCCAGTTCTGCAGAAAATATTAAAAATGGTAGAACTGGAATTATATGGGAGCGATCAGTTATGCTCCTTTATTACTGCAAACATTGGAAAGAAAAAGGGAAATAACGATACAGGTAATACTGTTTTTTTTTTTTTTTTTTTTTTTTTTTTCATTTAAGGTCAATATTACTTAACATTTTAATTTCTTAAAAAAAAAAAAAAGATAAGACACTTTTTTTTCTCTCATACAGCTTAAAATATAGGTTGTTAATTTATATTTCCGTCTCCCACTTTTCATCTGTTAGAGGTATGACGCTTGTGCTCTTTATTTTCTAATTGATTTGTACAATTTCTGTATATTTACTGTGATATTTTAAGTTTTTATTTCAAAAATTCATTCCCGTAGTTGTATTTTAAAAATTGTGGCCTGTTATTCAGAAGCCAACCACTCCATGTATATATCTACCGGAACTAATACCATCCTTATAACAGTTACAATTTCAGCTGAGTATATTTTTTTTTCAATATGCAGTTTGAAATGAATAAATTTTGGAAATTTGGATACTTGATATTGTTTGAGTTTTGATTTTTATTTCTCTTTGTCATTTTATGTGTGCAGGTTAAATTGTCATCTGTCTTTCTTCTGATGTTAATAATTCCCTGTAAATGTAACACTGACTTTTTACGTCTTATGAATATAAATATTTGACTTCAGCTTACAAAAATAACAGTTTTGGGGGGTGCATTGCTTTTTAAACTCCACTGATCAAATAACTCAAGCTTGTGCGTCGTGGTTTCTATTTTCTAGTGCCTGCGGACGGCCCCATCAAGCCAAAGTTTGTTGCCTGTTTCCTAAAAAGGGGGAAGATTTTTCCATCACATAATGCCCAACAACCCCAGGTATAGACTGACATTTCTCCTCTTTTATTCTTAATTTAAAAACAAAAAAACAACCAATAATCAGTAATCACTGCTATTGAGGCACAAGCTACATTTAATATTCTCTATTTTCTTTTAAAATTAATTTATGATTGTATTATATATTTTCTAGATCTGTTAGTATATTGGACATGTTTTTGAATGGGACAGGGGACTGAGGGAGAAATAATGACACATCTAGGCCTAAATCAGATTTATTTCCCTCATTCAGTTATTATAGATTTGTGTAAACTGACAGAAGGATTTCTGTCGTTGGTGGATTTTGATTTTCTAATGACACTTGACTGTGACAACAGCATAACTGGATATTCATGAGTAGCCTATTTAGCCAGCAGCAACCTAATCCAATGAGCTCAGGCTGGTCCTCACGTTGCGACAGTTCATCCTCGTGTTTGGTTTAACTAACAAAGTGCAATACTTTGTTTTTTCTCTTCTGTGTTTTATTATTTCTCCAAATGATGGAGCTGCACTTTATCAGCCCTAAATGTTCAATTAGGTCTAAATTGAAGGTGAGCCCTCGTTTAAAAAAAAAAAAAAAAAAAAAAAAAAAAAAGGAGCCATGCGAGCGGACCAGCCGGGATGCTTCTCCTCCTCCTCCTCCTCCTCCTCCTCCTCCTCCTCCTCCTCCCGGTGTGATGGCCGTGTGACGTCCAGTGAGGCCATTTAATGTAATGTTTAATCAAACGGGCCCTGCTGTTTCCCCGTTAACCCCGGTTCTCACGGTTCAAGCTCTCCGGTGCCTCCACACCACCACCACCACCACCACCACCACCACCCCTCCTGCCATACAAAAATAAAAGAAGCACGGAACCGGTTCCAAAATGTTTCCCATGGTTCTCTCTGCCAGACTGCCCCCCCTCCTCCTATAATAATAATAATCCTTATGATGAGCTAACTGCTCACTCGCTCTGAATTTAACTAACGGTTTTAAATCTCGTGTGTGTGTGTGTGTGTGTGTGTGTGTGTGTGTGTGTGTGTGTGTGTGTGTGTGTGTGTGTGTGTGTGTGTGTGTGTGTGTGTGTGTGTGTGTGTGTGGCAGCGAGGTAGATTAGGACCGTTGTCTCTTGCAGGCTGGGTCCCGGGGAGCAGAGCTCACATTAACCGGCAGATGAATATTTGAAGAGGCCCCCTCGGTATTTATCCGTCCACCCCCCCCTCTCTCTCTCTCTCTCTCTCTCTCTCTCTCTCTCTCTCTCTCTCTCTCTCTCTCTCTCTCTCTCTCTCTCTCAAGAGGTCAAGGGATCGTTTGTTGTCCCATTAATTATTGATCCGAGCAGCTGAATTGGTTGTAATAGCCGAGACCACCGGTGATACACGAGTTGTTTTTAGAAGGTCGGACGAGTAGACGCATTAAAGTCTCGTTTTCTTCTTTCTTCCTTCCTTCCCACACCAGGCCCCGGAGGCCAAATGATTATTATTTTTCTCCCGGCTTAACGCTACACCTTTGATGTGTTGGAAAAAGCTTTTATTTGGAATGGAGAGAATACTTGATGTATTTGATGGTTAACTTGTATTTTCTCATGAAAAGCTGTAGCTTATTTGTAAGGCCTGTAAAGATTGCTGAATGTTGACACCATCACAGGACGCACACCTGGAGGCCGTGGCTCTGGTGTGGTGTTGTTTCTGATAGGACCACTGAGGCCCTTAGATGCTGCTTTTCGGCTTACAAAAGCCACAGTTAAAACACATCCATGCTTTTACTTTTTCAATCTCCATTCGTGTGAATAAAAACAAATAAAAACAATCTTCATATAAAAACACTTCACATGTGAGGGAGGCCAAACAGTCAGAGTAGTTGACGGTAAATGTTCACTCTGAAAACACTGATATCGCGCTATCTGAGTAGAAAAAAAAAAATATTAGCCTGCATTTAACCCCTGTGCTTTCCAAAATGTGATTTAATCTCAGATCAGTGGCACTCCTGTTTAAATAAAGGAGCTGCACAGCACATACAGGGAGTCCAGTGTCTAAAATAAGACTGATGACATGTTTCTACTTATCTCACTATGCTAAAATAAAAATGCTGTAAAGGACACAGTCTGTTTCTAAATGTTTTATTTAAAAAGAAGAAAAAAAAAAAGTTCCATTTTCATTTCCTACGCAGGTGTGTTATGTTGTGTGATATGGAGGCCCCGGTGAAGGTGTTCCCATCCGTCCTTTCATCCACCCATCTATCTCCCCACCCATCCGTCCGTTCATCCATCCATCCGTCTCCCCTTCTGTTGCTCGCGTGCAGAGTCTGGCTGTTGCAGCTCGAGGATATTTGGACTGCAACAGGTGGTAAGCGCGCGCCTCTGCTTTTTTTTTTTTTTTTTTTTTTTTTTTTTGCACCCGCTTTAAAAAACAACAAAAAAAAAACACACAACCTCCCAGATGTTATCTAGGATAACCCGGCGCGTGTGTGCGCGCGTGCAGAGCTCGGGCTCTTGCTGGTGGCCTTTATCACAACACCGAAGTGTTACATTCAGGAGGTGTTGCACTCTGTCTGTTATTTTAATAGGGAAGGTTATATTATGTTATAACAAATAGGGTATAGCATACGACTGAATATGATCTGGACACAAACCTTATAAACAAGACAATGCTGGGAAGTAAGCCTCATATAAAAAAAATTGACTCAATGAAATAGAAATAATAGAATTAAAAAAAATAAAGATACTATTAGTCTACAGGCGAAATCTAAACTAAGTGTGTCTGCCTGCAGTTTGCACTGGCCGCTCACCAAATCTTATGTTTATTGTTGAGATTATATGATTTTTTTTAAATTAGGTCAAATGACCCCCCTCACACACACACACACACACACACACACACACACACACACACACACACACACACACACACACACACACACACACACACACAGACAACAAAACGAGCTTAGTGGCCTGTTATGCCACGAGAGCCACTTTCCATTTCCACCACGTTGCAGATGCCAGATAATAAGGAGGAGGGGGCATGACGTCACCAACACATGAAGCAGGCCATTGGTGTTGATGTGTTTCCGTTGGTTAGTCGACTTCGATAGACGATCTTTTTTTTTTTTTTAATGGCAGTAAAAAAAAAAAAATCCAAATGTGATGAGGAGAAGCAATGAAACACGTAGAGGCCTGTTGGACTGGACGCTGTTCACGGCGAGGCCTCATCGCCATTATCATCAAAATACATTGTCAAAATCAATTATTGATGAATCCTTAATATTTTTTCAAAACACGATTCTTGATTGACAAGTCTTTTTTTATAGAAAGACAACTAAATCAATACTTTCCGAGGCAGACACAGCAGGAGTTTATTTGACTGATTATAAAAATATTTTTCGTGTTTTCCATTTTTTTTTTTTTTTTTCAATAATGCTTCTGTTATTTGAATACACTTTTGATTTTTATGGCCAAAGAAGTGCAGATTAGGCCTTTTTTTTAAAGTATAGACTTTTACACACGTTACTATAATGAGCCTGGTGAATGCAGGCTTTTGTCTCACGATGATGCAAGTCAACGGAGAGGAAAGCTGGCAGAGTGAATCCAGTCGTCCCACGTTGTTGCTGCGGAAGAAAAACAAAAACAAAACACATTTGAAAAAAAAAGAATCAACCAAACGATGTTCATGTTTTATTCTGCAACCCAGAAGACTGAGCGACATCTCTGCCTTCATCACAGAGACAGACTGTAAGAATGGGTGAATAGCAAAACTGTCAGAGCAGAGAGCTCCGTGTGTGTGTGTGTGTGTGTGTGTGTGTGTGTGTGTGTGTGTGTGTGTGTGTGTGTGTGTGTGTGTGTGTGTGTGTGTGTGTGTGTGTGTTTGGAGAGCAGAGGGACTGAATGGCAGCCAGTAGCCTGCTGATCAAGCGCAGGTGCAGGGAAGGGAAGCGGGCGGTGTGTGTGTGTGTGTGTGTGTGTGAGTGTGTGTGTGTGTGTGTGTGTGTGTGGGTTCACACACACACACACACACACACACACACACACACACACACACACACACACACACACACTCACATATACACACACACACACACACACACACACACACACACACACACACACACACACATATACACACACACACACACACACACACACACACACACACACACACACACACACACACACACACACACACACACTCACTCTTTTCCATTGAATAGGACCACACACTGATACAGACCAGCATGCCATCAGCCTCGCGCTGCTCTCGGCCTGCATTCTCAGAGGCTCGAGGCCTCTGCGACCCCCCCCCTCTTCCTCCTCCTCCTCCTCCTCCCTTCACCTCCCTCCTTCCTCCCCAACCACGTCACCAGAGGCCCGGGCTCCGTTGATCATTTCCGCTCACTGGTGCTGACAGCTTTACAGAGCGTCATCATAGAAACACGCACGGTTTAAAGCGGACCAGCAGCTCCTGTAGGATTGATTCCTGTGTGTAAATATCAACATGATGTTTAGGCTGAAAAGATGAAAAAAAATAGGCAAAAAAATGATATGCAACAGTTGAACCAGCTAAAGGTGAAAATGCTGATTACATGTTTATGTCAAACACTTTTTTTTAAGGCTTCACGTTCGCTTTTATTTATCATTTTAATTGAGTATCTTTTATTCTTTTTGTGCAATTACTTTTCACACAGTAGCCCTTACTAGCTGCCTACCATTACTAACCATTACTAATGATGTATATTATAAAATGCGGAAAACACTGTTGTTTCACACTGATCTAAGTGCTGAAATGCTTCTTGTCTTTGTTAAGCTTGTTGGCTATTCTGATTCCAATCAGACAATTACTGATTGAAATGGAAAAAAAACAACAACAATTAAGGCTTTCATACGGAATCATAGTTGAATACAGTTAGAGGAGGACTGTTGTGGTGGTGGACAAAGATGACTGACACCTGAAGTTCTTATAGAGTTTTATTGATTATGTTTCCTGTCCCTCTGTGCTGCCTGTGGAAGAGATTGGCCGGGAGAAAGTGCACCAGAGGGGGGGGGGAGCAGAGAGGCAGAGGGGTGGAGGGTTTTTCCCCCCACAATATGAGGCCTGTTGTACTGTGGCCTCTCAGGGAAACCCTTCAGCTCTGCGCTCAAACCGATCTGACCGATCCGATGTCTCGCTAATAAATCAATTCAGCTCATTACATAAAAAGCCCACACATTTTAAAGTCATATTAATACTTTTATTGAATTTTCAAACTCCATAACTTAACTTCTACTTCATCATTTTCTAAAAAAAATACATTTCGAACTGATATTCAGATAGATGATATTAAACAAAGAAAACCCCAAAATCAAACAGTTTGTTCCTTAACGCTAAATACATATGTAATTATGGGCTGTTTATTTAGATATTTGTGTTGATTCTTTCTGGTTTATTCTCCGTAATACATATCACATTTGTAAGTTATTATATGACTGATTAAAAAAATAATGGAGACTGAAAACCATCAGGTGCATTTGTGCTTTAATAATCTGTCCACTCATTTCCACATGCTAGGCCTGCTTCACTGTGCAGACTGCTTTCCCCTATAGGCAACACATATAAAATGCAAGTGTCCATGTGCACATTGTCTTATAACTAATTCGAGTTAATACAGCCATAATGACAGTATAACGACACGCTAATTGGCCTTTTTCCCCCCCCTTCAAAACATTGCTACCAGATCAGCATCTCTTTATTATTTAATAACGTCAAACGCTTGGCTGGCTGTGCTGCTGGCTGCTGAGCCTGCTGGCTGCTGTTGGAAAAGAGGACAATGCAGCTCCAATTCAGGAGATCCACTCAGCAGCTATATGGTCACTGGAAAAAAAGAAAAAAAAGAAATAAAGAAATAAAAACAGAGCGAGCAGAGGACAGAGGCTTTCCAGCAGTAAATCTGAACAGATTGAGTGTGGAGAGGCTTCAAACAAGTCTCTAAATCAAATAAAAAATAAATAAAGGCAATCATCAACAATGCCGAAATGGCGTTATTTATGCATTACATATCTCGTTTCCAGCTCTCCGGTTCATATACAGGCAGATCGGAGCAACAGGTGCCCGTGTCTGCATGGGACCGGCCCATCGGGCAGCTACAAGTGAAAGTGGCGCACGGTCTGCTGCTCCTTTGTGGTCCAGAAATGTGGGGACTGTTTACTGGTTTTCCTCCTCGGGTCTGGGGTGATGGGAGGAGGAGGAGGAGGAGGAGGGGGGGAGAGAGGGGGAGGCCTACAGTCTGCGCACTTAGTAGAAGCCCAAAGAAAAAGAACAAATCTGAATATATATATATATAGCAAACTTCGGATAAAAAAAACAACAACATAGCACTGAAACGGAAAAGATGGTTGTTGTTGTAGTGATTACAAAATTACAAGTTCTTGTTTATGGACTTTGAAGCAGAAAAAAAAAATAAAAGATACACAAACTCGTTGCTGGATTCTCAACCTGTTTTAAACAGTTCAACACTGTGTAGTGTTGTATGTATGGTGTATAGGACCATGCACGACTTTGATTTCTGGCACCTTCACTTATTGAATCTAGACTTTTTTTTTTTCCCTCCTATATAAATGAGTTATCTTTGCTTCTGCTGCAGGTAGGGGTTAAATAGTGTGGTGTTTTGTGACAAAACATAAAAACTGCGGACTTCACGCTATAACCTTTTATTACCATGTGAGATAAAATAACGAAATAAAATGTATGAATTTTTTTTTTTTTGTTCCCTCGTTAAAGGAAACAACTGAGAGACGTCATAAAGAAATGAAGGCTATGAGGGGAATTCGTGTTTTCGTTTTCACATGTTTTACTTTCTACACATGCAGACGTTTATTCTCGTATTATTGTTTTAACCACCGGCGATCTGGAAGAAAAAATAAAAAGAAAAATAAAAAGTGTGATTGTTCTTGTTCTGTTACAAACACGTGCTTCTCGTGAAGGCACCGCCGAGCTTGTTTTGTGGGCATTCAGACATTCCTTGATGGAGAAGGCTGTTGAGCTGATGGGACTGAATCATCATTAACAAGCCAACAGACACAGGAACCCCCCCCCCCTCCTCCCCTCCTCCCCCTCCTCCTCTGGTCTCATTTCCCAGCATAGACACTAACCTCTTTCACTCTGTCATCGGCCCGACTCTCTCTCTCTCTCTCTCTCTCTCTCTCTCTCTCTCTCTCTCTCTCTCTCTCCCTCTCCGCCGACTCCGACACACAACAGCCCCGTCCATTGTTCTCGGCCCTCCCCCCCCCCCCCTCCCTCCGCCTGGCCCCCCGACCCAACTGTTGACCAACAACTCCACTTGCACATTAAACCGGGATGGGGGGGGGGGGGGGGGGTTGTCCTATTTTAGAATATCACACATTCAGGAGTGGTTGAGAGAAAAAGTGTGGACGGAAAACATGTTGGGATTATTACATATTACGATCTGATTAGAGATTTGATTATTCATTCCAAAATAAAATGTGACGACTGAAAATGAGGCCTGTTTCAAATTTAAGATAAAAAAACACATCTTATTGTTTCAGTCGTCCTACATTAAGAATTAAAGAGCTAGAAAAGTTGTGGAGCTGTAGAAAAGGGGTCGGGGGGTCGGGGGGGGGGGTCCACAGCCCCGCGTGCCTTTCAGGCCCTCGGGGACATGCGCGATGCAGCGCGAGCCTTCTGAATGGATGCTGCAAAAACAAAGTGCGTGTGCGCGTCTGTTCATGTGTCTTTACATTAACACCATCTATATATCTAACGTATCGATCTAGTCTTATATAGTTCACATCGGATGTTTTTGAATAATGAATTAGAATTTAAACGATTGTATTAATTTTGTACATGTTGTAATTCTTGTAATGAAATGGCACTGCAAAATAAGATTATGCAAAAATTGGATTTGTTAAAAAAATAAATAAAAAAACAGTAGTGAGAGGCCTACATTCAACTTTGTGTTAGTTGACATCGGCTTTACCCCACTGACCCCACTATGTGTAATAATGATAGTAGCAAAATAAACCTTTTTTTTCTTCTGACCTTATTAAAGCCCAATAGAAAAGTATTGAAGTGGTAAGCCTGTATTCGGCAACAAACTGAGCTTTTAAAGTTTGAAAAAAGTCATTTCAGACTTCTGAAACATGGCATTGGTTCAGAAACTATGGTTATGAGCAATTCCCAAAAATAAGAGAAAACATTCTAAAGTATCAAGGTGATGATTACTGTAAAACAAATTTAAGTATGATTTTTGAGCTGTTAAAAAGACTTTGACGCCAAAATTAAAATCCTTTCTCAATACCTAATAAGATTCAGATCAATTTACAAACTTATTACCTGCTTTTCATCATGTGCCAATACAGACACCTAAGGCCAGCCAATACTGCTGATATATTAAATGAAAATATGTTCTTCATATTGAAAGTTCTTTTACAGGAGATCACGTTTCATTAGTCGACACTGTTAATGTGTGTTAACCCACAGGACAAGGTGTTAATGTGTGTTAGGGGTAGGCTTACATTACAAAGTGTCACAGAGATACTGGAGTTGTTCAAAGACTTTGTCAGCGACATCAACATGACAGCACTCTTAGCTACACACACACACACACACACACACACACACACACACACACACACACACACACACACACACACACACACACACACACACACACACACACCATCCATATGTAGGCCAAGCTCATCCTTCAGACAACACTCCCCACTTGTGTTTCCCCCTCAGTCTGCACTTATTTCCTCCTCTCTTCAAGAATCAGATAGAAGCATCTGCGCTCAGAGGATGATGACAGCATCCTCTAAATGTCATTTGCCAAATGTTTTTGTGTCACATGCTGATGAATTTAGACCCTTCAGTGCTGCGATACTGCACTGTTAGAACAAATCATGTTGACACACACAGCATCTCCCCAGATTACATTCCTCCATGTGGAAATGTCATATCTCTTTCAGTGGTGAATTATTCATCTGACCTGCAGACCTTTGCTGGTTTACTTGCATTGTATTGTCCATCTTGGCCTAATGAATCACCATTTGTAACAAGCAGTTTGTAGTGTAGATCACAGGTTACTCTAAACATAATGTGTTCAGGATGTATCCCCCTTCCTGTTTGTTGTATTTCCCCCCTATAAATTAAGTTTGTTCAAAAATCTAGATAAATACGAGTGAACTTTCCTACAAAAGAAATCCTCATCAAACACATTTTCCTCCGCCACACTTAAAGATGACATCAGGAGGGCCCACTGCGGGTTGTTGTCAAAGAGAAATCCACTTTATTATTAACCATTTAACATGACGGCTCATAAAAGCCGTCACATCATCGATTACTGGAACTGTTAATCTTTACGATGACAATGATGTCATAATTAGGGCATTAATGTAATCAGACATCTTGTCATCCTACACATTATACAGTCCCTCACATCTGTGTAGCTCATTTACACGCTAAATATCTATACATGAGTTTGTTTTGACTGGAATAAACTGTGGCCGATATGACTCAGACAGTTATGTTCTACACGTGGTGATAGTAGTGTGATATTACAGTTTATAAATCAAGCTACAGTGTGTCCCTGACGTTGTTTTGCTCAGATCTTGTCCGTATTCTTGGTAAAAATTAAACCCGAATTCAGAAGAAAACTGCGTGGAGCCTCCCGTCTCAACGTTTCTGCATTAGTTCAGCTCCTATGCATGAGCAATTTTCTTTCATTGAGCGTAAAATCCTCGTTCCCAGTCGATCATGTTGACTGTAGTGTAGATTTCGATTGATTGCATCAGTCACTATCGGGCTATTCTGGAGCTGGTGACTCTGAGGTCTCCCTCTCCCTCTCTGCGACTCTCTGACAGAAGCTGTTGTTGAATGGAAGAGTGGCCTCTTTCAGTGTGGGTGTCCCCCCGGGGCCAACTGGGAGAGATAATCAGACAGGACAGTTACAGACAGACAGACAGACAGACAGACAGACAGACAGACAGACAGACAGACAGACAGACAGACAGACAGACAGACAGACAGATGCAGTAGACTGAGGTTGTTTCTCCCTCACTCAGACCGAGGCACGTTTTGGGAGAATTTTAGATGAGTGTTATTTTCCACAAGTAATGAACTCACTTTTGTTTCATAAGGACTTTTCATTTTTGAAAATGTGTTGTTTGCTGTTTCAAGTCAACAACAAACAATGTAAATCCTGTCTTCCTGGGAGGGTTATATTGTCTGTAAGTCAGTGTAGCACAGTGAGTCTTGCCAAAATCTTCATTATCATCTTAAGTGATGGCATAAACCAGTAAAACAGATTAGATCAGATTAGAATGGATAAGATTAAAAGAAGTCTTACTGGTTCTTGCATTAGAAAGTCGCAACACGATCTGTTAAAGCGCAGTAAAGCATAATGCTCAGATATAAAAGGTTTACGTGTCACTAAAACCCTCGGAGCATAAGTTCAGATATGACCTTGCTTTGAACTGTATGGTTGTTTAGTTGGGTGTGTTATATATTATTTCACACCCACGTTGATTTATTAGACACCTCCTTTGCATGAACATAACATTTTACATTAAATTGCAAACTAAAAACGTAGTTTTTCACAATCGTCTGTTCATACAAACTCCGAATTTAAGATTTTATCTTAAAGGTGTTTCCCTTGAATAATATGAAAATTAACAATTACACATGCAACAGAATTTCATCTCATTTAAATCCTATCACAAACAAAGTTGTTTCTCTTTCAGGGAAAAACCGATATCATTTTCTGTTGCTAATGATAATGTGCCTGAACGTATCTGTGCACACAGAGATCTTTAACTTTTAGTCAAAGTCTGCTTCACACTGAGGCTGTTTTTTTATGAGAACATGTTCATGTGGTTATCCCTGAATTCGCTTTTGCTCTAACAAAAACTCACTTTTTCCTCAATCTACTATGAACTAACTGTTTGTGTTGCTGCTCGATTCCAGTGTACCAGAGGAAGCTTTATAAGTGGCTTTAGATTTAGTTTTTTATCACGTGATATCAAACGTTGATAAAGAGTAGCAAAACACAAATATATGAATGTTACCAAAATCAAACCTGAGCTTTACCTGAGCCTCATATTTCAAAAGATTGCGTGATCATAACTGGCCTCATCTGTGGAAGTTTCCATCACACTGTTTCTGAGTACACCTGTATGTGTGTGTGTGAGTGAGGGATGGAGAGAGAGAGAGACATGGAAAATATAGGGCAGAGAGAGAGAGAGAGAGAGAGAGAGAGAGAGAGACAGGTCTGGCATGGCCTGGGTTGGGTTGGGCAGGTCAGTGCAGCAGCATTTGATTGTAAATAAGAGAGGAGTCAGTTCACACGCCGATCAAGTGACTGCCGGGAACAAGCGAGCCATTTGAATCAGGTGGCTATCTCCCTATCTGAGAGATCAGAGCCCTGTCACCCCCCGACCGGCCTCCCCCCTCTGCTCTCGTCATTGTGTGTTGCGCAGCGAGGGACACACACACTCACACACATTGCACACAAGTGAAATGACATGTCCCTCCCTGCTGGCTATAAGGGCAGGCAGAGTGGCTGGATGAGATTTCACTGTCTCACGTTAGGAGAGGTGAGGAAAGGAAAGGAGAGGAGGACAGAGGAGAGGGATACAACCCGCAGTATTATACACCCTTTATGTTGCTGGCTCTGTTATCTGTCAGAAATACTGCATGACAACAATGTATAATGGAGAGATAAAATGCATGCATGTATTACACTCTATACTTTTTCTTGAGGTTTGAACATTGTGTTCAAATTAACCTTTAAACAGCAAAAAAAAAAGTGATCTGAACTCTTATTTTTACTGTTGATTCATCAGTCAGTTATATTTTCAATTAGTTGGTCATTTAAAATGTCCCTACGATTTCCAAAGAGTTAAATCAATTGTCCAACCCCCGAAGATACAATCTGCAATTCTTCAAATTTGAGAAGCTGGAATCATTTCAGCAATTTTTAGGCTTCTTTTCTTGACATATGACTATAAATTATTTATTGATTATCAAAATAATTGGCAACAGATTTTTACATTGATTGACTAATTAGTTAATCAACTAATCATTTCTGCACTGAACAAAATAAGTGGCATCTTTAATTTAATATATACTAACTAATGGTCCCCTCGGCTTTGACCGCAACACTAAACCAGAGTTTGCTCTTCATTTAGTCTGCTTGTCAAAATAAAGGCAGATGAAAAATGGATCAAATAAAGCACAAAAGGAGACACACGCACACACACACACACACACACACACACACACACACACACACACACACACACACACACACACACACACACACACACACACACACACACACACACTCACTCACTTTTTTATGTTGCTTCTTGACAATGACCCCCAGGGGAGGCAATGATGTGTGACAGCTGCTGCCTGTTCATATTGATTAAATGACAGCCAGGATCATTTACCGATTTACCGACTGACGGAGCTCAAACGTGAGACGCAGCCCTGAGGGGGAGCTCAGGACTGTTAGCCTGGACGGCCGGCAGTTTATGTTCAGATCATATCATCTATCCCACTGTGACACACATTATTACACTCTTCAAATATGATGTTAAGAAACCAATAACTTTAAGTGCGGAAGTTAGTTTTAGGGCATCATTCCTGTTTACTGAAGTCAGGTTTTAGCTATAAATGTTGTTAGTAAAATGGTTTTGTAATGGTTAGGAATGATGGCCAAATGTTGTTAAAATTGTAGTTACCTTTAAAATATATTATATTGTTATATATTATATTATAATATATAACAAAAGGTCAATATCAGAGGAGAAACATTTTATCCGAACAGGCCACACAGAAAAAAAATATCAGAATAGTGCAATGTATTATCTGAAAGAACAGAATAAACAAAACAGGACAAATATTTGACAATATTTGTCTGAGCAAAATTAAACAAATACAAGTATATATTGACATAAAAAAACATATTTATAAGAGGAGGATAACAGGAAATGGACTGAAAATAGCAGTGAAAATATTCAAACATCTGAGGGATATGTCTTAATGATACTCACAAAAGTCTTTACAAAGAGTGAGAAGCAATAATTTGAATGAGGTGACAAGAAGTTTAATGTGGAAGAGAAAGTTTAATTTTGAGCTTTTTGGCGGCCTTGCGAGAGAAACGTTTTTTTTTTTATAGAACACTCTGTGAGCATCCTTGATCTTAAAAGCACCATTTATTCTATTGCAAGCAAATTGGTTAACTCATTGTGCATCATGCATACATATACAGTATAGGGACAGGGCTTGAAATACAAGTCCGAACAGGACAGGGTGAGACAAGAGTGGACTGGGCCTGTCATGAGAGGAAGAAACTGGACAAGCTTAGGATATTGCTTTATCGAAAGGACAGAAGAGCATATTATGTGATAGAAGAAGAAAGTTAATCAGAACAGGACAAGACAGGACATAAGATAGATTATTATGATAGAACGAGACAAGACAAGACACAACTGGACAGGACAAGAGGCATCAAAAGAGTGAGCAGGACAAGACAGGGCAGGACAGTACATTATATGATGGATCAACTTAGGACACATTAGAGCAGGACATTAGAGGAAAGGGCAGTGCTGCTTATGAGAGGACAGGGCAGATAAGGACAAAATAGAGACAGGACAGGGTATAGGGCCTAATGGGGCTGATCAGGACTGTTTGTTATAGGACAAGACAGGAGGGGGACACTGCATTATAGGACAAGACAGGACAATTGGCTCATAGGACAGAAACTAGAAACAAAAAACAGGACTGTACTGGACGAGAAAGGGCAGGACATCACTGGACAGGAGAGAGAAGGATAGGACAACAAAGACAGTCCAGGACACACTGCTGTGTCCTCTTACCCTTTAGCTCTATGTCCCTGTGTGTGTGCGGTGGGTCAACACAGTGCTGGGACATTTGCTGCTGCCAACTGTCCCGCCACTGAGAGCCTTCGGCTGGCTGTGTGCATCTAGAATGCGTTGGCTTGGGAACGAGCCAGGTGAGGCTGTTGAGCTCAGATTAAAGCAGAGATGGATCAATCACTTCAGTCTCCGGGCCGGTGAGTGACAGCTAGCCCGGGGACACAAACATGGAGACTATTGATTTTGAGTCTCCTTCCATCAGATCTCTCTGAATTGCTCTTCTCAAGGCTCATTCACGCAGGCAAACATTTACAATTGCATATACACACACAATGACGATAGACCTTGCTTTCTTTAAGTCTGTCTGTCTCCCTCGTCACTCTGTGTACGTCTCACACGCACTCAGTTAGTCTTGCTAGGACACTTGCTGTGTGTGAATCTCTGCTGGCAAGAATGGCCCTCTGGCCATGTTTTCTAACGGGCCTACAGGATATTTATCTGCATGGAGGGAGGTCTGTATGGCACTTGAAAGAAGCTATAAGCAATAAAATGTCATATACTGAGTAGTTTACAGCGTGTGAAGAAGCGTAGCCCCGAAAATGTTCAAACTTATTAGTTCATACAAAAAAATGAAATCAAGCTGTGCTGAAACTGATCTTATTAAAATTAACTTCTATAAATGACAGAAGCTGAAATGTGCATTCAAGGAAAGCTGTAACATAAAGCTTGACTGGATCTGATGGTTTTCCTGTTTTGTTCCTCTCTTAGTTTTACTAGTTTTCTTTAAATGATGTTCACAGTGTTCCTCAACAAAGAAACTACAGTCTTCAGGATTAATCTGTACAACAGGTTTATGATAAGTGATCTTCATCCTCAGCTGCGAGTAATTAAGCCCAAAGGTTTTGTTTTGTCTAATATGTTTGTTGTGGCCATCAGTTGTAGATATTTCAACTTTGTTTCTGAGGAGTATATTTTTCCTGTCAGTTTGGTATCCGAATAGCTCTAAATACTACAATACCCATTAGCCTTCGAATTGGTTGCTATGGAGGAGAAGCCACAAATAGAGCTGTATGAATTCAAAACACCTTGCCATTACAGTTGTGAACAAATACTGCAACATAGTTGCCAAAGTACTTTAAGATAAGACTGTCGTCCCAAGGAAAACCTTGTGTTATTTTTAGCTATTTGTTTCAGCAAATAGTCAATTAAAAACAATGTATTGTGCCATTTTATGGGAGGACTGCCCCCCAATCCAAAAATGTAGTTATATAAAGTGTAAGTGTACTTTTTATTTTCAACTTCCCATTGGCAGTGTTTTAAGTTCTTATTGACATGCTTTTTGGGAGTCATATATATGACTTCTATCCCTCTGTATTTTTGTAGATAGGGTTGTACCCCTGACCATTAATCGGTGAAACAGATATTTTCGAACACACTTGCTGATCTTTAGGTTCATCCAAGCCATGAAGAGCTCCAACTGCTGTTCATCTGATAGAGGGCCACACAAAATGAGCAGGACCTTTACCTCTGGATGCTCAAAATAACTTTCCCCACTGTGCAACAGCAAAAAATGATATAATTTGAGTTGAATAAAAGTTTTATATACTGTATGAATATAATAGGGAAATTTAAAAGATAAATTCTGGAAACAAACAGCCTCAGTTTGCCCAGTGGATGATGGGAGGGGACGTCTGTATTGGGAGCTGTGGCCTAATAAGGCTAAATACCAGACTGTGAATAATCTCCCAGTAAACTGTCTACTCATGAAAAACACAGAGATGCAACAGCAGCAAGTCTCGCTTTCTGCCAGGCTGCCCTCACTCTGCCCCCCCCCCTCTCCCCCCTCTCTCTTTTACCAATATGTGTGTGTGTGTGTGTGTCTCTCTCTCTGTCCACACCGTTCTCTCTCTTTCTCTTCTTTCTTTACTTTCTCGCTCCTGCTCTCCTCATCCTCCTCCTCCTCCTCCTCCTCCTCCTCCTCCTCCTCCTCCTCCTCCTCCTCCTCCTCCTCGCTCCTCGCTCCTCGTCTCGTCTCAGTAAGTAGGATAAGGCTTGGAGAGCTCTGTCGTCGTGGTAACTGCCAGAAGTATTCAGTTTGAAGTTTGAGGAGGTCAGTTTGCGGGTCACACACACACACACACACACACACACACACACACACACACACACACACACACACACACACACACACACACACACACACACACACACACACACACACACACACACATACACATTCAGGGGACCTGAGAGAGAGAGTAGGCCCAGGCCCCCATGTGGGCCCTGGCCCTCATACATGAGGGGATGAGGAGGGGGAATAGATGTTTCTGGAGGGACAGGGGCCGCTGCAAAGCTCTGCATATAACAGTTTGTGGTACCAGAACTTGTTCAATCTCTGGGACTGAAATTAAGCTGATTACGAGTGTTTGAATATTACCCCGATGTTCATTTCCATTGATGCTTTAGGCTCATATTCATATGGGTATCCAATTCATCTCTGGAAAATGGAACAAAACCTGAGCATTCTTAAGAAATTAAAGTGAATAAATCCATACCAAAATTTAAGTTAAGTTAAAGTAAGTTCGTTTTACTTTCATGAATCTTTCTTTCCTTTAATTGGATTTAACTCTCTTAGAAAGTACTATACAGTTGTTTTTACTTGTAGAGATTGAATAAGGTTTTTAGATATTTTACACAAATAAAAATGGCAAAAACTAACTGTAAAAGTACAAGTTAAAGTCTACAGTGCAGCAGTTTACTTAAGTAAAAGTTTAGTAGTATTATTGACTAAATGTTGGCTAATTATTACAGAAGCATTTACATTTAAGCAGCATTTAATATCGTGGCTGGTTAAGGTGGAGCTAATTTATTATTTTCAACTACTTTATAGACCTTAATCATTAAAGTATTATTTAGTTTTATAAGCTGATCATATGTTTTAATGCAAAACTTAATCCAAAAAGTAACCATGAACAGTCTACAGGCTGACAAATAAATGTTGTATGGTTTTATATTTGCCTCAAAAATTGTGATCGTCTAATGCGGTGTAAAGTGGAGTTATGGATATAAATAGAGTACATGACATAACTGTACTCCCACAAAATTAAAGCAGGAGGATGAATCCACATCCATCTGTCTCTGTGATGGTGCAAACCATCTAGAATACAGTTATGTTTTCAGGAATCATATAACCCCCAAAAACAAAATCATTAATTCTGGCCCGGCCGAGGTCCAACGGTCACCGAAGGTATTGATAAGTTATTGAAACACAGAGGTCCTCCACTGCCACTGCAGGTGTAGACCCCTCACTCTCCTACACTGTAGAACTGTAAAGGCCCGACTGTGAAGTCACCAGAAGCCTCCTGTGTGCCACAAAAACGTTAGAGGGATTTCTAGCAATTTCTGTAGGCTTCATGGTAGGGACATGGATCGTAAATTCGATTTCTACTTTTTTGGCACCACAACATTAATCATTTGTGTTTAAAGGCCAGTGAGGCTGCATCAGTGCCATTTCATTTCTGGCAACAGGAAGAGGAGTTTGCACCAGAGATGATTGTTGTTTCCATTAAGAAAAACAATTTAGTACAAACTCTAGTAACTTCCTTTTCCCCCCTCTGTGTCTCTATCCTGGGTGGTTTCTGATGTAAATGTTTTTAGTCAGTTGGCGGCTGAGTCTCAGCAGGTGGTCCACCAAATCCACCGTAACCCCGGCAACCCCTGTCCAGCCAATCCAAACGACGCCCTGCCCGCCACTCCGCTTAGTTAGCCCTGACAGGACCCTGTGTGTGTGTGTGTGTGTGTGTGTGTGTGTGTGTGTGTGTGTGTGTGTGTGTGTGTGTGTGTGTGTGTGTGTGTGTGTGTGTGTGTGTGTGTGTGTGTGTGTGTGTGTGTGTGTGTGGGAGAGAGAGTGAGGGAGGGAGAGAGAGAGCGAGGCAGTACTCAGAGGAAGGGGCTTTTTCTTGGAGTGGTCATTAAAAGTTTATTAAAAAGTCTTCAACTGTCGGGAAAATCTGTTTGAGTATCAGTTGTGGCAACTACTCAAGCAACTTACTTCTTCTTACCTCAGAAACATAATACCTTTCTCTCCTCTGTGATGAGATTTCTCACTCCCATCCATCCAGCATTTTCTGAAAAACTCCCTCTCTTTCTGTCACCATGTTATCATTATGACCCACTGCTTTGTCTTTTTAGGCCTGTTGTGAGGCACGTTGTTGAGAAGCATTCTGGGTATTGAGTCACTCCCTAAGGTTGTGAACAAGGTACTTTTTAGAGGAGAGGTGAGCCAAAAAAAGTCTATTGCAGTTAAAATATAACACCTGAAAAACCTAGCTGTAGGCAACAGGAAATACATCTTTAATGAGCATCATGTATGTACACTACTTTGCATCCCTACTAGTCTATACACTTTACATCCTTTTGGATCAGTGCGTTACGAAAATATCACCACCGAAGAACATTACAGTAATTGCTTTTTGAATTAACTAAAAAAGAAGAAAACTTGGATACGTCCCGTTTGTTAAAAAAATTAAAACACAATGATCCAATTTGTTCATCTGACCCACCGTCAGATTGATGAAGCAATCTTTTTTAACGGACTCTAAAAACACAAATTTTCCTTAAGTATCAGAAATTATTGGGAGAAACAAAACGACTACTTAAGTGTGGTAATTAGAGTCAAGTTAATGATGCTCACTCATTTAACTAAGCTTGTTCTTCTTTGTGCCTCAGAGTGTTTTTTTTGTACATTTTCACCATGACAATATAAAATAATGGAAATGATGGGCTTGTTTGAGTTTATGATGATCTCAAAGGCTTAAAGCGTCCTGCACCTCAGAGGAAGAAGCAGAGAGATGGAATCATATTTACTCTCATTAGAATGGGTGTATATTTCCCCTGTACATCTATCAAATTTAACTTTGACCTCATCAGTACCTCAACTATCAGCCTTCAACAACAGTGTGTTCCTTACAGAGCTCAGCATACATATCCCTCAAAATTTTTTTCCACCTTTTCCTGTTTATATGCCCTTCCTCTCTCTTTTTCCTTCCCTCCTCACGTGAGTGATGTGGTAACGATGATGGCGCTCACCTGAAGACGTTTTTTTTATCCGTGTGTGAGAGAGTGAGAGCGCCAGTGGATGGATGGTGTAAATGTCTGAGCTATCATCAGTTTTGATTGGCTTTGAGTGGCTCTGAGTGCCGGGTCCATCCCAACCGCTTCCCAGGGTCCTTAGGAGCAGTGGGGTTGTGTGTCTGTGAGTGTGTGCATGTTGGTGTCTCTGTATTTCTTTGTGTGTGTCTCAGGATTTCTGCTTGCAAATATGAGCCTGTATGCCCCGTACCAAACCAGGGCATCAGGTACGCTGAGTGGTTTTATAGAGTGCAATCCAACTAAATGATGCAGGTTTAAACGGTGTCACCGGGCAGTTGCCCCACTGAAGACTCTCTCAGCAAGAGACCTTGTGTCAAAAAAAGACAATTTCAAACAAGGATCACTGAGGTCTGTTGCTCCAGTTCGTTAATATTTGTGCATATCAACAGTTAAAAGGAGGAAATGGACTACCAAGACATTCTTTCTCTGTACGTAACACACAAATGTAACCAATAAACAAGTCAATGATAAAGAAAAATGGCTACCCATTTCCTCTAGGCTCGAGAGGAAGTGTCATCAACCCAATAACCCAACTCCTCCCGCCCTTCTCTGAGCTCCATACATACCAAAGGCAGCACTGGAGGGAAGAGAAAGGGTGCCTGTTAATGTTTAACCAGGCTATGTAAAGACCGAGTCAGATAGCTGAGCCTATGAGCAAATAGACTATGTGTGTGTGGGACAACAATAAGTTTAATGGCTGACATGTATGGAAATACTGCAGTTCTGAGGAGGCAAAGAAGTACTGCAAAAA
The DNA here is from genome assembly GCF_027596085.1 of Anoplopoma fimbria. Taxonomy (NCBI): domain Eukaryota; kingdom Metazoa; phylum Chordata; class Actinopteri; order Perciformes; family Anoplopomatidae; genus Anoplopoma; species Anoplopoma fimbria. The sequence goes on from NC_072456.1 coordinate 9,199,729, forward strand.
GACAACTATAATCTGACTCAATGTATTGAAGTATTTATCGTGTGTATGTCACCATGTTTGTAGTTATTCTAAAGTATCAGTTGCTGTATTAGCAACAGTACAACTACACATGTAGGAAGGCCTTTTCTCAACTGATCTCAAATCTGAAACGAAATCTCAACTTGGTGATTAATGGAGCGTCAAGGTGTTGATTTTTGATTAGACAAGATGTTCTGGGGTCATAAAACTTTTATCAACAGGAGGAATACAATGTCCGATATGTATTTTAAAAAGTCCATTTGTCAATTGGAGTCCCTGCAGGACAAATATAGCTACAAATATGATGATCACGCTGCACCCAGTGTGTGTGTGTGTGTGTGTGTGTGTGTGTGTGTGTGTGTGTGTGTGTGTGTGTGTGTGTGTGTGTGTGTGTGTGTGTGTGTGTGTGTGTGTGTGTGTGGGAGAGAGAGGGAGAGGGAGAGTGGCGCATCCATATATGCATACATGGACGTCTGCATGTGTGTTAAAAAGAGAAAGAGCACTATTTTTGGCCAAGTTGGCATTACTTGCAGCATGTGTGTTGGTGTGTGTGTGTGTGTTGGTGTTTTGTATAGAAAGTGCTGTGTGCAGTAGAACGGGGGATTTGGTGCCATCAGCACAGTGATGTCAGCACACAGGGACAAACAAAGCCAGAATCCAAACCCTCTCCCAACTACCCACAATCCCCCTGGGCACTGTGGGGGCCCTGCCTAGGGCCCCGCTGCCATTAACACACACACACACACACACACACACACACCATCCTAACAACAAGCTCACACACACACACACACACACACACACACACACACACACACACACACACACACACACACACACACACACATAGTTGCACAGAAATGAACACACATGCAGTTGCGTTGACATGGTCGGTGAGCACACACATGCAATACATTCATACATGCGTACATGTACTATAGGCGGCATAAACTCAAGCACACTTATAGTGTATATGCAATCATGTGCTCAATTACTCATACATGTCAACTTAAATATATAACAGTATCAGTTCAGTCATACATACATGTAGAAATACATTGTATATCTGGTCATCTTCGATCTTTCCTCATGTTCATTTACACCCGACCAAATCTGGGTTATTTGGTTTATTCATATTGTTCCATTCATTAAACAAACTGTTAACTCAAGTGCTTTTTAGGGAAGATAAACTAATTAAGAGTTATCTTAGGGAACTAAAACCAACATTAAATTACATTTAGAAAAGTAAATGTAAAGTGTTAAATACTTTAAAACTAAGTGTTGGATACTGTTTAAGAAAAGTATAAAACGGACACGCACTTTAGCGTCATTAAGACATTCAGTCAGTTCCTAAAAATACAGCCTCTGGTTAGACACTGCGCCTGTGTATTAACTCTGTAACAGCAGTGAGTGAGCAGTCAAATCAGAAACACACCTCTGTTTGCTTTGGGCTGGCCCTCTGCCACTCTGCACCAGGCTCAGCCGCATGGCTTGCAAATGGAGAATGACATTACTGTTATTGTGTTCGTGGTGGAGTTCATGTGAATACACTGTGACTGTATTGAGGCAGACGTTAATATAGATATGATAATGTGTTTAGATAACATAGCTGTTTGAAGGAAATGCTTATCTTAAGGGCCCTGGCAGTCGGGCCGAGCTGATATGGTGGACTACTTAGAGATACTGAAAACTGCAATTACCAAGTATCGGCAGCTTCAATGCAGAAATATCAGTATTTGATTTGTTTAAACCAGCCGCCCTGTTCCCTAAAGGTTTTCTATTACCATTCTCCCCACTGCCATTACTGCTAGTTTCAGGTAGCTTTGTAACACAGTACCCTATATATTTTCTACTTGAGTGGCTTGGCAGTAATAGTACCTTGATGTACCCATTAAGCTACATGGGAATACAACCCCTAACCCTCACTCACTATTCATACAGTATATCGATACTTTGTCATACCTATGCCTTACACACCATTTCAAACACATTTTGTTAAGTTTCACCACATAATCTCCAAAACTATATTAAAAAAACAGCTATGTCTCCAGAGGAATAACATTCACTCTAAAGACTCACTTAATTAACATCCAAAAAGTAAGCCTGTGTCTTACTTTCACATAAGAGACCAACATTTTATTTATTGAACTTTAATGTGAAACATGTTTTATTACCATACAATAAGTATCTTAATTGATATTATTCTAACAGACCAAAGGATTAGAAAATGATCAGTACAGTTAAATAATGAAAAGATGGTCTCCCCAAGAGATTTACAGGAAAACAAAAACTTGTTAACTGTTATATTTATAACTTTAGTAACTTTTGGGTTGTTTAGTAAATAAAACATGTGAGTTGGAACTCATATATTGTCTGATAAAGTTTCTGGCGTCGTGTCAGATCGCACCATGTCAGCTGGATGGTGTGACTCTCTGAAGGAACTGTAAGGCTTTCTGTTTTAACGCTGCCCTCTCCTCGTCGAACTGTTACACAACAATTAGCAACTGTTGCTGTTTGTCTCTGCTATTTAAATGCCCTTCTGTCCAAAACAGTAGGAGACAGACTGGGTCTGATAGTGCGTATGTGTCTGTTTGTGTGTATGTGTGTGTTTGTGTTGCTTTTTTGGGCAGTGGGACTGGGGTAACTGGGCATACTGGACCCAAACAGGTCCTCATTGTGCTGCACCCTATTCAGCCAAGTTTGGAGTGTGTATGTGTGTGTGTGTGTGTGTGTGTGTGTGTGTGTGTGTGTGTGTGTGTGTGTGTGTGTGTGTGTGTGTGTGTGTGTGTGTGTGTGTGTGTGTGTGTGTGAGCACATTTTCGACCCTTATAATGAGCACGTTCTTCATATTCAAATGCCTTCTAGTAGTTTTGCTGCTACATTAGTTTTAGCCAAAGCTTGACATCAGTTTAACACGAAAGAGTCAGCTTTTAACTTTTTGCAACTAAACTTTGCTGCTATGCATTATAAGAAGAAAGTCAGCGAGTTACTAGCCCGAACGGTACTTGTTGCCTGGTAACACAACTTTGTATCAGCAAGCAGTGCAAGGATTCACTCTGCAGCTTTATAACAAGGTCGAGTGAAATCTCCAACCACATCCATTCTACTAAATATATTGAAATAATATTTGTATATGGTTTGTCAGTACAGTGTTGATCAATTGTCCAACTCATCTGAGCTTTTATGTGTCAATCTTCACATTTTCTTTTTATGTTTCTGTTTCTGCTCCTGCGCTTATCTTCACCTAAATACTGCAAACAAAAGAGAAAAATATAACGCCTAACTTCCTTAACTAAAATAAAAGTATTTCCTTGATTGTAACCTGCAACACTCTGCCTTTAAGAAACAGCAACAGATCAACTACACAGTGCAAAAATGTCACTGATCATCACTTTTAATCATTTTTATTAATTTAGTTTTGTCTCTCCAGTGACTTCACAGGAAAGTGAAAACACAATGAAGAATCCAGGACAACGCATGAACCGGATGGCAAATGAGAACTGGTAGGTTCAGGGAAAGCGCACGCACACACACACACACACACACACACACACACACACACACACACACACACACACACACACACACACACACACACACACACACACACACACACACACACACACACACACACACACACAGTGAGTCCCATAGAGAGACAGCAATGCCCTGGAGGGTGCCAGTCATGCCTAGCTTCCGCTGCGCTCCAAATTGAGCGTGGCACAGAGTGTATGAAGTCAGCCGTCTGGAAGAGAGCCAAGCATTGTTCCTCCGAGCAGCTGGATGGTAATTACTAGAAAGAGGGAGAGGGGAGCCCTGCCACCTCACTACTGTTGCTTCTGCTTCAACTCCTGTATCATAAGGGAATATACTGTATATACAAAGTAAAGCACAGCTGGGAGTTCTGTGAATCTAGAGACAACAGAAAACAATCTCTTCACATGTACACAAGGATCAGTGGTTTAGTCGTGCATCATAAGGACATGAAACTATGGCTACAGTAATTGTCATATATGACATTGATGGTTTTTCACAAGTTAAACCTATACAAAGGGCTTAGACATAAAAAAATAACATGGAATATTGTTCAGAGAAATTGAAAACAAAGCCCAAGGCAAGCTTATTTATTACCTCAATCTGTACCTAAATTATGACATGAAGCAATGGGTCCAGTAGTATGCGAGATTAGTTGACACGCATGCACACTCACACACGCGCAACTCAACGCTTAGGCCAGGCAGAGGCAATAAAGCAAAACTTTATTGACAGTATCTATCATTTCATTTCAGTGTAGATACAATGTGCTTCATAGAACAACAAAAAAATATAGTATTCAACCAAAAAAACTAAAACAATAAGATGCAGTTTGACTAAAAAAGGTTTGCAGTTGTCATGGAGATACACTATAGTTCAGTTCTCATCACATGACTGTGAAGTATATAACTGACCTTTCGCCATGACAACTGAGCAAACTCAAGGAGACTAGACCAGAAAACGTTGGTTAGTTAATCTAGAGTAAAGAGGATTTTAATTTTTTTGATTTATAGCTTTTAATGTAAATTTTGGAGCACATATAATGTCAAATATCAAGTTATTTGACCATTAAACAAATAAAAGCAGCTTTGCCAACATTACATTTTACCCTTGGAACAACCCGAAGGCCTTGCTAGATGACCTAAAACATACCAAAGATTCACAGTTTGTGAGGCACTAAGATTTTAAGACAAGAAGTAAAATGTTGCAATCAATTCTGAATCTAACCAGCAGTCAATGCAGAGATCTGAGAACAGTTGTGTTGTGATCAAATGAGTTGCGGCATTTTGAATTATCTGTAGTGGGCTTACGGTCTTATATGGTCGATTACAGAAACTTACAATTTCAAAAAACATATGTAAATGATACACAACTGAATAATATGAACAGACCAAATTATCTGTTGCTGGTTCTAACATGTTTTGTCATCCACCATTAAAAGAAGTGTTAATATATGTTATACTTAAAGAGCTTGTATGTGCATTTAGGGTTAACATACCTACAGCAAGTGAATCCTCAGCTTTTTCTCCACATTCTTACATCAATGTTTTCTGTAACTTTGAGCATTTGTGTTGTGTATATTTATCTGATTAAGACAAAAGAGAGACACATAAACATTAAGTGGAACATATGATGCTGAAGGAAGATAGAAGATGAATGAGCGAGAGAGAGGGAAAAGGAGGGAGGAGAGAGCTTTGCAGCCATCCAGGCCGGAGGAATGTGTCAACTTGCTGTCAACTACGTGCTGCTTTGTCATGAAACCGCAGAGCACTGGAAACACATAAAGTTGCCTTTTTCACACCTTCGACTCCTTCCTCCCCCCCTCCCCTCTCATCCTCCCTACTCCCCACCACCACCCTCACACAGTGGCAGCAGTAGCCGGCCCAGTGCTAGTGCAGCTGTGACCAGAACAATAGCATTCCTCAGGTTTTAAACGCCTGGCACTTAGATTCCTAACAGTCAGATTCCTGGTGGGGAGAAGCTGGGGGTTGCTATAGGACGCCGAGAGCTGTGAGACGCCTCGTAGGGAGACGTACAGCAGTAAAGCGCAGTGTGATTTGGGTTTTTTATGAGAAGGATGGATGGATTCATGGGGACGGGAGTGGAAGCTCTGTTGTTCCACCTCACGTCCTCCTTTCCTCAGATGTGACATTTCTAACACTCCAATTTTAGCAGTTTAGGCCGAGAGGCATCCTGCTGCTTTGTCGGGGCATCATGTGTCGATCGAGGCACCTGTTAAGTCAACATGTGTGTCTTGTAATGCGTTTTTGGCACATGTGGTGCCGAAAATGACACAGAAGTGTTGAAAGTGTCACATTAGCTTTAAGGGTGTTAAATTAGGTGTTAGCAGAGGAAACAAACAAGGATATGTTTTATTACAGTCAGGTAGATTTCACTTTACATATTCTCCCTTGCTAACACAAGATGCAGATATTGAGTTTTATTTCAAATGATATTTGCTCTCTTTTTTTGGTTTATTTAAACAGTGCTTGTGCTGCTAAAATTACCTTTGTTCTAGAATGCTTTTATTTTGAAATCCTGTAGATAGGGGTTTTTCAATGTTAGTCAGAGAAAATGCTGTGATTCTCACATCATGTGTGCCTCCTCTGGTGGCTTCACTTCACACAGCACTGAGCTGCCCAACTATCAGCCCATCTGAAATAACCCCAAAAATAATGATTCTCTCATTAACCACGCCTGTTTCACAATTTAAATATAAATGAATCTAATTTAGAAAACCTCGGCCACGATGAGGGAGACTCATTTGGAGCCAATCTAAAATTAATGAGGGCATCTGGAGAGAGAGGGAGAGTGGAGAGGGGCCTGCGTGGCTTAACAGATACTGGAGTTAACAAGCTACTGTACTTTAAACACTGGAAAATCCCCATTAATTTTAAAGTTAACGCACTACTGTACTCTGAGTGGTGGCAAAGGAGCTTTAATGTTAGTTCAAACACATTACAGCGACATCTTCAGACTGACTCTTGGCCTCTAGCTGTCAGACCTTCTTTATATCGGCCTAAGCCCATGTTTATCAGACTCTGCCTGTGTATGCAAAATTATAATGTTCTGGCCATTTTTTTTCATATAATGGCACATGAATATGTTTTTGCATGTGTGCAGGATTCAACCCTGAGACTATAATGCTCTCAGATTTACCATCATAGTCAAAAAGCATAGAATTACTGACAGATAGCAACAGTGGAAGATGTTGAAGTTTCCTATGATGGATCCTGCTTCAATAAAACTTCCAAAAATGTTTCTTGCAATTAATTGGCTTATTGTCCTTCACATATGGCTGGAAGAGTGACACAAATCACCAAATGAGGCACACATTTCCTTATTTTCAGGCTTTACAATGCTCTAATTTGTTAGGAAAAGCTATCCATTTCTAAAAAGATTATTTTCCATCTCCCACCTTGTTGTTCTGCAGGTTTTGGATATAAATCTGCTTGCCTTGCTCTTTTTAAACAAAACACTTTCACCAACGTGCAGCTTGCCACGTCCTGTCCCTCAGCGGCCATTGGAGTGGCTGCAGCAGATGCCAGCCAGCTCCCACAGTGACTGTTTGGTTTTGCAGGTTTAATTCCCAATGGGTTTGGGTCCAGAGTGATTAGGCTGAGCCCTAAAGGCCAGCGGGCTTGTCAGGTGTCCCCACACATTAACGTTGTTCTGCTCACGCCCTGAGCTGACAGCACAGCGAGGCGGAGGGGGGGAGAGAAACACTGATCTGGCCTGGTGGGAGGCACAGACAATTGTATTGTTCATATATATTAAATAATAACTTAAAAATAAGTTTTCTTTGAACTGTTTCATGATTAAGGGGACTTGAAATGCATACTGCAAATTCAGTAGGTTATCAGCGATGTTTAAAAGATAAAATTACTTTTGACAGGGTTGTATCTTGTTTGTTTGCCTTGGAGTAAGGTAACCAAGAACAACATGAACGTGTTTTGAATTGAGAACTGTATTTTCATTATATTGCCTCCATAATTTAAAGTACAATAGGACATTAAAATTGTAGAGTGTTAAAATTTGTACAAATGTTAGAAATCACAATGGTCAAAAATTGTATATACTTCTGAATACATTTTAAAGTTTAGGATTATTCTCTGCATTCATTTTAGTCTTACATTTTAAAGATAAAAAATAATAATCTGTGGTGGTATTTTGGGTTTGAGTTGTTATTATCCATTCAAACTAAACCATCTTTGAGGAAGTAAAACACATAGGCTTTTAGATACAAAGAAAACATTTTAAGTGGAAGTTTGGATAAGCATGTTTTTTTCTTTCTCATGACTTTTAGTTCCTGATCTTTTCTGCCAGTAAAAGCAACACAGTGATGGATGCTACCTCAACATTTTCTTTAGCCTTTAACCCTAAAACCAGCTGAGTGACAACACAGCAGACTTTTCCCTGCTGGATTCAAATAAACTTGCATTGTGTCTTTGCACAAACAACTTCCTGCATGCAGACGTGCAGCTTGTTAACGGGGGCGGGCGACCCCCCCCTAAATAAAAAAAAAAACCTCTTCCTGCTTCTGACCTCCAACCCCATCCTACTCCACCCACACCCACCACTTACACAGCATGGTGCAGCTATGGGGGGGGGGGAGGTGGTGTAGAGATGGCGTTAGGCTTTAGTGTGTGTGTGTGTGTGTGTGTGTGTGTGTGTGTGTGTGTGTGTGTGTGTGTGTGTGTGTGTGTGTGTGTGTGTGTGTGTGTGTGTGTGTGTGTGTTTGTAGGCAGGGGATGTGATGGCAGGTTTTTTTGAGTTGGGGTTAAACTTATGTCCTGGTCTGAGGGAGTTGAGGAATAAAGTGGAGGTGGAGGGAGGAGGGGAGATGAGGAGACCTGCTGAGAGGGCAGCCTATATACGCTCCTCCTTCCTGCTATACCTCTCCCTCAATCCTCCATCCCTCGCTTCTTTTCACCCTCCTTCCCCACTGTCTCCCTCCGTAGGGGTAAAGTACATTACATGCTTGCTAATCAAACCTCCATTACAAGTTTGGAGGGAAAGCAGCAAGAGACTTGAGTCGTCTTGTTTTCCTCAGTCTCCTTCACCTTCCTCCATCTTTAATCTTATTGTGGGATACTAACCCAGGGGCGGATCTAGAAAGATATTCAAAGCAGGAGATTTTTGAGGGGTGGCACCCTGTGGAAGAAGTATATAGTATGCCGATTTAATTAAAGCCATATCAATCAATATTTACTTGGAAAGCCCCCACATTTAGATATTTTGACATTTTATTTTAAAATTATTACATCTTTACCAAAAACTCTCTTCACTCTTCAAGAGTGTATAACATGAGAAAGTGTTACTCCAACCACAACATTCTGGAGATATACCTGTGACACGATTGCATGCAATGTCAATCATTTCAATTACAAAATATCCTGAAAAATATTAGAGGCCAGTCTCTTCTCTATTTCTCAGCACTTTGATCACAACTAATATAACACACTGAAGACAAATATGATGTTAAAAAAATGGATCTACTGCCGTAGTTATTACAGAGGCTTTTACTGTGGTCCCCACGATGTTACTTTGCAGCAACACGTCTGACACTTGTATGACTTGTCATAAAAGTTTGAAAAACTTTTGTGGAAGTTGTGGTCGCTGGTCATAACTAAAATGTGCTAAATTGGCCCTCAGTCATAGTCATCAAACCATAATTCCAAGTAGGAAACTCTATTTCATTTTGATGTTTCTCCTCCAGGTTTTTTTTTAACAACACATACTTTAATTTCAAACATTTAAATGCTACTTTAACTATGCAGAACCCAACATGGCTAAAAGCCATCAAGGCCCCACTGGCAGCCTGACATCAACTTGTTAGACAGATAATTCTTCCGAAAGCTGGCACTGTAGAAAAGACAACAAGGTCAATCAAATCCAAACAATTTGTGTGCTTGGGTACCACAAGAGAAAAAGTACCTTAACATTACTTTCTTTTTGTTATGAGGTCTAATTTTCCATATTAAATACAAATTAGAATTGGGAATAAGTAGGTGTCAGATATTTTTCTTTTTGGTGTGCATGTTCCCCAGCACCTGCAAAGCACTCATGGCAAGAGTTATATGTTCCCCTTGGACACAAAGTAATTTGGACATGTCAGGGACGCCGTGTAAGTTTCGACTACTTACATGCATTGTGTCTTTTCAAAATAAACTTCCTTCTTCACAGGAAGTAAAGTATAGGCAACAAAACAGCTAACTTAGGTTTAGGAAAAGATTGCGGTTGCCATTAACTGTACTAACCAAAGACTTATGTGTCTAATGAGCCACGTAATTGACGTGAGAAAAACAAGACTAAGTTTACTTTTTGTTTTGCACAGGACATGAACAGCGGTCTCCTGGGTGAAAGGTCTTTGTTTGATTGACCCATCCACCAGTCATGTACAGACACTTAAGGGTGGCTCTGTACGTCGGTGTCAGACTCAAAGAGGTAATGACCAGGCGTCGCTATTTGACAAGTTTGGAGTGAGACTAGGTTGGGGGGTTTACAAAAGAGTTACTAACTGTTGCACCTCTACCTTTTGCAGATGATGTAGTTCTGTTGGCTTCATGGTGTGTGAAAAAGTTGCTAAGAGTCAGCACCTTCAAGTCTGAGGCAACAGCTGGAAAGATGATGGGTTTCCTCCTTCAGAATCTGAAGCGAGAGATCGACAGGTTAGTGCAATATCCACAGTTACACAAAAGTTGTACTGGACTGTTATGGGGAAGAGTGAGCTGATCCTGAAGGAGGCCGTTGATTTACCAGTTGATCTGTGTTTTGAGTTTGAGTTTGGGGTTGTGACCAAAAGTGTGAGATCAGGGATTCAAGCGGCTAAAATAAGTTTGATTCGCAGAGCGTGTGGGCCGTACTCAGACATCCGGAAGGACCTCAGAGTAGATCCTTGTCTTTTAATGGTTGGTGTTGACCTCTGAAGCTCCTCTTGGGCAGAAGAGTGTTTGGTGCCTTGCTTACGTGAATCTCTTAAAACAGGAATGTGATGCACTTCCTCAACTTGTGTTGTCTTTATTTCCTTAGTGGTCTAGCAATTTGACCAGGAAGTCCAAATAAAAAGAAAGAAGAATTGCCTGTGATGGGACAGTAGATAAGAAGAAAAAGTCAGGAAATCTCTCTTCTCAAGTAGTCACTAAGCTCTCTCTCTCTCTCCCTCGAGCTGGAAACAGTAATAAACTCAACTAACAACCTCTTTATGTGCTGTGACACGAATATGGGTCAGTAAATTGACAAACCTGTGTGATAACTCAGGTGAAGAAGGAAAGGAAGAGAGGGAGGGGAGACTGACGGGGAGAGAAAGAGATGTTCTCGGTCCCACACTGAAATTTGAGATAGGAGTGTAGCTGTTGACTGAAGAGAGAGACAGAGAGAGACAGAGAGAGAGAGAGAGAGAGAGAGAGAGAGAGAGAGAGAGAGAGAGAGAGAGAGAGAGGGGGGGGGGGGGGGGTATGTGTGTGTATGTGTTTAGATGAGCGATGAACAGACAACGCTTGTCCTCAAGTCAAAGAGCTCCAGTGGCTAAAACCCCATCGGGCACCAAGACAAATACACACACACACACACACACACACACACACGCACACACGCACACACACACACACACACACACACACACACACACACACACACACACACACACACACACACACACGGACAGGTGATACATCATGGATGTGAGAAGGAGGAGGGGAAACTGGGCAGAGAGAGAGTGAAAAGAAGGGATGGACAGATGAGAAGGAGGTGAAGTGGAGGAGGAGGAGTGGAAGGGAACAGGAGGGTGAGGGGGCACCCAGCTGGTGACAGAGGGGAGCAATAAAGAGCAACGGACAGTTCACTCAGTCCAGTATATTCATGGATTTAACTAACGGTGAAACTGATTAAACTATCAGAGGTAATCCCTCATTTTCTTTTCACTTTCCATAATTGAATTGAGCTCTCGTTACTGTTGAATCACCCGCCAAACAAACAGTGTGTCGTGTACTTGAATGTTATTTGCTTGACTTTCTGTTGATACTGAGCCATGTGTATATAAAGTAGAAAACATTTTTAAGTCAACTTTTTTCCAAGACAGGAAATTTGTCTAGCCAGGTCAAACACAAAACACACGCTGACTTGAATATTAATAACCATAATAAAAAATATGTAAAACATAAGCTCAAACCCTCCATACAAGCTCACTTAAAACAAAGAACTTCATTGACAGCATAGTATTGTCATCGCCATCAAATGTATGGAAGACTTCTCATTATCAGTTGACTCATCGTTAGCATTTAAGAGCTTGATGGCATGAGAAACAACCTGTTAGACCTGGTCTTTCTCTAAGCTCAAACTCGAATAATTATTTAGATTTCTTTCAGATAACTTGATTAGTTTGCAGCAATTAACAATTCATACTCTCAATATACTATACATATGTCATCAATATTACCTTTCAAAATGTCACTGATATTTACACTAATCTGTAAAAGTGAAATTTACACAATTTACTTATATTAATAGACAACATTTTGGTAATTGTTGATATTTGACCTTAGAGCTCGAAGGTTTAGTTTTGACATTGGAAATAGTAGTTTAACAAATGATTTTTCAGAGCTTTCAGCCAAATTCAATGGCCTTCTTCAGCAGATCAAATCTACTCAGTTGTCATGATGTTTGCAGACTGTAATGTAAAGTAAATATTCATGTACAAAACACATGAAGAAGCATAAAACGTAACGGTAGTGTGCAGTACTCTGTAACTGACTGCATTATTTAGGCAATGACAAACTTTTGAAATCGTAATGTGATGTTTTTGATCAGTTTTTCTTGTGATTGAGGTGTGTAGTGTAGGCTTAAATGATTAGTGTTTACTTACTACTAGGTACAGTATGTTAACTGAATACAAAATCACTTTGAAAAATTAATTGAAATGCGCACCACATACATTTTATAATAATTCTGTGTCCATTGGGATGATTCTCAAGAAGTAATCAATTGCGTATTTCAAAGCAGTTATCGGTGGATGACTACAACTGCATCTAATCGCAGGGATCTCAGAAGTAAAAACGATCTATCAAGGTGGATAGAATTTAAAAGGAAAATGTGCAAAAGCAAACACTTTTACTTATAAGAGTGTAATTACCCAGAAGAAATTAAGTTGAGGAGTCCATCAAAGTCTAAATGCTGTTTAGAAGACTTTTTGAGTATCAATTCACATGTGAAGTATTTCAATGGAAGGCAAAATGATACTAAAAATAAATTGAGCAAATAGAACTAGGAGCAGTTTTATTATGGAACAAGGCTGCTCAATTAAGGCTAAAGCAGGTGTACTTTTATTTAAAAACCATGGCCTGTGTAGCTTTATGTCTTGGGTTGGCGAGATGAGACGGGGGGAGGGAGGGACTGATGGACAGCCAGAGGGAGGGAGGGAGAGTGGAGGGGGTGGAGGGATGGAGGGAGGTGTATACTGCAGCAGAAACTTCCCATGCTGGCCTCCCAGTGTGGCTACGTAATGAGGGCAAGGGACACAGACACACACACACACACACACACACACACACACACACACACACACACACACACACACACACACACACACACACACACACACACACACACACACTCGCAGACACACACTCGGGGCTGAGCATGGCCCCACGGCTGATTAGCGGCACACAAAGGCCCCAAACAGAAGTAGCAGAGGACACACAATGGGAGCAGGGCCTCAAGGCGTGGTTTACTTCTGCCCTGAGGGAGAGGCGAGAGAGGCCGAGAGACATCGAGAGACTGGCAGAGAGAGAGAGAGAGGGGGGGGGTCCCACTGAGCTGGATGGGCAACCCAACGGGGGAGGGAAGGAGGGGAGAGGGAGAGGGTTCGGTGGGGTTAGAAAAGTGACAGAAGCAGAGAGGAGTTTTGTTTTTGTCCTGATGAAGACGTGCCGGGTTTCTACTGAGTGCTATTTGCAGTGAAGGCAGCATCAGGAAACCAGATGAATCCCATCCACCTGCTCTTAAGCATATACTCATATATATATATATATATATATATATATATATATATATATATATATATATATATATATATATATACACACAAACAGAGGGGAGATGCCATTAAGGCAGATGTATGCAGTTAATTTGCAAAAACAATGTTGCATGATATCTGCTTCAACCTTTTCTTATTTTGTCTACAGTGTAAGAAATACTTCAGCATATCGCTCAAGGCCATTTGTACATTACTTCACCACCCCCTCCTTCAAAAGAACATTAAAAGAAGCAGAAGACATGAGTGTCACATGGTGTGAACGCACAAATTAAATTCATGGAAATAACATGACATGCCAGAGGCAGCAATGCAACGCCACAATTTACCGGGGTTACTGGTGCTTCTTTTAATTATGTAATCTTGTTTTGCACACTCATCCCCTTAAAATTGGCAGAACATTTGGATGAAAACACACTTTATGATTCACTCTGTATCAGTGTATTCATTGAAGCACTGACACAATCTGCTTTAAGAGTCATAGAATAAGATAGACAGTGACAGTAGAATCAGTTTCATTCCACAATCACTCCTTTTTGCTAGAATAAGGATAGAATATAAATGAATTGCAGAGAAAATAATTTAAATGAATATGCAGAAAGGATGCCAACATCAACCTTTTAAGACCCAGTGTGTACGAACCATTACTCTCTAAAGCCAGTTATTTCTGCCTCTTGGTTCATATCATAATATTGAAACAGATAATTAGCAATGATCTCCACATAAAATAAGTGAATTCATACAATGATATTGAGATGTCATTGTATTTGAGTTTGTTGTTTTTCATAACATAGTTATTTTAAGTTACTTTACTCAAGTGCTTTTACATATTAAAGCACTTTACTTCAGTTCTGCATTTTTTGCAACTTTTTACTCTACTTCTTTTCTTATTTACTTTGCAGGTTCAAATTATTAATACAAACTATAAATCAACTAATAGATGAGGATGTATTATAATGGATATTTAGCGACCCTGCGTTAAATGAATTCAGTACAATAAGCTCCATCTTTACCAGCTGCAACACTTAAGTGATGTTCACATTAATGCATCAGTAATTATAATCAAATAATATGATAAATATATAATTCTGAAAAAAGTGCTGGGTTTTCTGCCATGGTTTAGTGGAGGCGGTTTAAGCCTTTAAAATGTTAAAAAATGAAAAGTATTCAGTATCAAAGAATAGACGCTATGAGTGATGAATGCATTTTTCAAACAGGAAGTAAAGCCCTAACCCAGTCATTTTTCAAATGATTGCTTGAGTTATTGCTATCACAGAACATGTTGAGAGCTTTAAAATCATCTCAACGGTTCTGTGCACAGATTACTATCTACACATTACTACAGAGAATGAATATTATATGGAAACGACTAATGAACACGGCCTTCTTTTCACAGAGGAGCAGCGGCTGCTGTAATCTCCACTGTTCAATTAGCTGCACTGACCGGGACGCCACCTACACTTCATTAACAGAGAGGGGAAGGTATGGAATTAACCTCTCTCTCCTTCTCTGTGTGTCTGTTTCCTCCCCTCTATCTTACTGTTTCTTCTTTCCTGAAGAAATATCTTAGCAGCAGAAAAAATTTAACTATTCCAAATTAGTTTTCCTGTATCAGGTAAAATATGATTTCCTTCTTTTTTAACCTTTTCATTGGACGCTTCTGAAATATTGAGGAAGAGCAACAGAGGAAAAAGAGAGAAAAATTGGGGGGATGGGGGTATAAATCCACAAAGACAATTTAGCTTTTACAACCTCTTTTCCTGTTTTTATAATTACTTAATGCTATTTAAATACACCAGAGCTGACACACACACACACACACACACACACACACACACACACACACACACACACACACACACACACACACACACACACACACACACACACACACACACACACATTAATGGTCCTCAGCAATCGAGAGCCTCCTGAAATAAGTCACGCAGTAATTGTATTTGATTAATCATAAAGGGAGCCCATCAGAGGAAAGCTAGCTGTAATAAAATGATAAAATAGACAATTATGAAAAAAAATCCTCTGCCTTTAATTTCCTAAACACGCTCTGGAGAGAGGACGTTTCAAACCGGGGCGATTAGACGAGATGCTCAGCATGTTATTTATCACCTCTTTGACACTTTGAATCACATGGCAGGTCTCTGAGGAGGTTGTAACACAAGCATAAAAACACAGATCCCCACACACTGCTGGTTCATATCTCCTTATTTAGTTTCATATGATATTTGTCCTGCAGTGAACTCCCACTCCTTCGCTGCAACAGAAGCTGTATGTGCTTAGATTTCATGTTGATTACTTTTGAACTTGCAGAAGAAAACTCTTCCCCTGACATTTTCAATTATTTTGAATGTACAATAACCCCCATCTACTTGTAAAGGGATTGGTTCATTTGGACACTTATACAGTTCTTATATATCAAGAATATTATGCAGGTGCCAAATAATAGTACAGACTGGGCATATATAATATATATCTTGTTCTTATCAATTATATGTCCTATATAGACAAATGTTGGCAGTCATGTCAAGTATAACAACGATACAAATGTCACAAAGCAAGCTCACAGCAACAAAAAAAACACTTTTGTCACAAGATCACATTAGCTCTTTGAGGCCCCGTTTTTTTTTTTCACAGTTGTATCAAAATCACTTTCCTCATTCACTCTGCTGGCCATGACGGTGTGAGATCTGCAGCACAAAGAGTTAAAAAAAAAAATCAGATGTCCTGGTTCCTGGTGTAAATGCATGCAGGCATATGTGTGTGTGTGTGTGTGAGTGTGTGTCTGTGCCAGTGTAGTGTAGGTGCTGCTGTGTAAAATAACATGGAAAAGGTGATTTTCCACTACAGTGAGGCTTCCACACCATGTTTCCCCCGGGCAGCAGCAGAGACATGATTGAATTTAGTCTATGTGCGTGCCTGCGTGCGTGCCTGCGTGCGTGCGTGTGTGTGTGTTAGAGAGAGAGAGAGAGAGAGAGAGTCTGTGTGAGGACATTGGTTTGACACCTCACCACGTTGCTGTATGTAAACGGTATCGGTTTGTAATGTTATTCTGTCATTGTTTTAATTGAAGAATCCATTATGTGCCCAGGCAAAATACATTTGATATTTTCAAACATTTTTAACAGAACATTTTAAGACAACCTCCCTCTTCCTGGACTTCCTAGATATGTGGGATTTCCATGTCTGATTACACTAGAGTTGTTGCATTCACACACAGTGTGAGTCTTGGATAACTTCTTCTCAACACACACACTAATGTTGCTTCTCTGTCTCCCTGTAGGTGACACATCGAGCCAGTAGGAGTTCAAGAGATGGAGAGTAAATGAGAGCTTGCTGTTAGTGTTGTGAGCCATTTCCAGGTGACGCAAACAAAATTGACTCGAGCCGAACTGATCTGAACTGGAAAGACCTGAAGTGAACTGAAACGAAAGCTTCAGCTGGAAAGGACACCAACTGGCTGAGGTTTTGGGAAAAAATATTCAGGCAGAGAACGTACGTTGAAATAATACAGAGAAAAACCTTCTGTCATGATGCCCTTCGTTTCTGGGGGTGTTTCCTTGCTGGAATTCCAATGTACTATTTTGTATTATGTTCAATGACCTGAATTAAAACGTAATAAATTTTGACACTGAAACAATGACAGCTTTCTCTTGTGTGCGTTTCATCTTTGTTTTCTACATGGGGCATGCCCACCCTAAAAAAATGCTTATTGTAGATTTAAATAAATAAAAAAGTTGAAGTAAAACATAAAGATAGATTAGATCTTTATAACACAGTAGTTTTTCTGAAGCTGAAGCATTTTTCTAAGGTTTTCTGTCCACATTTGGAGCTGAATGTGTTTCTACTTCTGTACTGGATAGTTAGAATAAAGCACCATGTCATTTCATGAACATTCAATAAAGATGAAATGCCTAGTTGGAGCCTTTAGTTCTGATTGCATGTGTCTTTTATTATTATATATATGTGATTTTAATGTCTCTGGAGCCGTGTACAAACATACACACACACACACACACACACACTTGAGCAAGAGCTGTTTAAGGATACACAAAATCTCTGCACACACACACACACACACAGAACAGTAGCCCCTGGCTATCTTCACCACTGAGTGTAAATGATCGTATAGCTGTGGTCATAACTCACAGCCCTACAGGCTACTGATGGAAGATGACACTCAATGTCTGTGTGTGTGAGAGAGAGGGAGTCATTTTAGACTCTTCATGTCGCTTCCCTTCTGTCTCTTCTCGTCTTCCTCCTCCTCGTCGATGCCTCGGGGGATGAAACTGACTTGTTGTATCAGACCAACACCCCCAGCCGTCCTTTGCCCTCCTCCCTTTCTACACACTCCCGCACATTTGTTTGCCCACACTCTAGAACCACATTAGTGTGTGTTTAACCGTATTGATTGGGTCTTGTCTATTGATACAAATCAGGGTGATCCATCACTGATATCTCTGTTTACTGGGCGGAGATGAGTTGATATTGATGGATGGACGGATTAATCAGTAAGCATGGTGAAGTGAAGAGCATGGATAAACAAGGATATATAGTGACAATGGCCGTGTTTTAGCTGTGGGATAAAAACTAATATAAAAGTAAGACATCTTTTTATTTTACAATAGAAATGTAACTGTTTAATACAATTCATTTATTTTTGTATTTTTCTAACGAGGATTTCCTGTCCTTTACTATCAAATAAAAAATGTCACAGATATACTCGATAAAATAGGTCTTTGTAATGAGTAAATTTGGTGGTAAAACATTTTTTTTTATTATTGAACATGAGAACGTATAAACAAATTGTAACCGTTTCTCAACAAAGCGTATCAAACTGTCTGGAAAAGATGCCGAAGCTGATAATTGTGACCAGGCCAGTTTCCTGGATTGCTTTCCTCTGATGCTTCAGGTGGACGAGGCCCAAAGGATCAAACTGAGACAAATGTAGCATCCGTACTTGACAATGAGTCGCCTTAGAATATTCTACAGCCTGCAGTAAGTGTGTGCTTGGATGCTGTGTGTATTATCTCTGTGCCGATACAAATGAATGAAGTTGTTTGAATAAGTGATTGGTTGTCTTCCAGTGTGAAATTGTGCAAGCAGCTGATGATGATCTCCAAGGGTCAAAGCTCTGATGATGGCGAAGATGGGACTGAGCGTTAAGGAGCAACCCTCCCTCCTTAGCACGGCCGGCTTTGCTAAAAACAGTCAAGCTAAAAAGAGAGAAAAGTGTAATGTTGAGGATTCAGGGTGTGGCAACATATAGGTGTTTGAAATATCTCCCTTTATGATATTTTCGAGTAATCTTTTTGGGGAAATACCGTATTTTCCGCACTATAAGGCGCACTTAAAAGCCTTTAATTTTCTCAAAAAACGACAGTGCGCCTTATAATGGATTAATATATATGGATTAATTCTGGTTGTGCTTACTGACTGCGAAGCGGTTTTGTGTGGTACACGGCGCTCTGTCAACATGTTTTAGTAGACTTAGTAAACTACAAAGCCGCACCGCAGCAGCATCACGGCCACCGTAGTCAGGAGCGTCGCGGAGTAATACATACTGTGCTTCACCATCACATTACAGTGTGTGTGTATAAGGACCCAACATGGCTCCTGTCAAGAGACACGCTGACGACGCGGACTTCAAACTCAAGGCTATCAGTATTTTATATATTGTAGGAGTGTGGGAAACAAAAGGGCTGAGAAAGGCTTTCTGTGGACGGAGTAAATAAACGTCGGCTTTATTTCACACTCTGCATTCGCTCTGAAAACACAACACGCGCTCCCCGTCCCACGTCATTAACTCATCAACCCGCTAACGCTCATGGGTAATGTAGTTTGACTGACTGACTGTTTTGTTTCGCTTAATGCGCCTTATAGTCCGGTGCGCCTTATATATGAAAAAAGATTGAAAATAGACCATTCATTGACAGTGCGCCTTATAATCCAGTGCGCCCTATAGTGCGGAAAATACGGTACTTTTATTTACTTCTTGCTGAGAGTTAGATGAGAGGAATAATACTGTTTCCAGTCTTTATGCTAAGCTAAAGCAATCGACTCCTAGCTCGACAGTAGCTCTGTAGTTAATGTTAACACATGAGAGTAGCAACGATCATCTCATCTAACCCTCCGTAGGGAAGCAAATCAGCTTGTTTCCTAAAATGTCTATTTAACTATTGCTTAAAGATTCAAGAGATTGAAACTACTTTTTAATCAACATAGAAGCCCAGACAGCTCCACAGCCAACCGAAGGAGGAAAGAAGAGGAATGCAAACCTCAACAAGGAGCTGATAGGCAGCGTAAAAGGTGAGAGCACTTATGGCAACATGCACAATCACTTGGGATCGATCTGTTTTAAATCAATTAATCTTATTACTTCTGTATGATAAAATGCCATGTTGGGTTATAATTGAACTAATCACTCAATAAGTATTGACGTGGGAGGAATTTGATGGGAACTGATTTATTAAAAGGGTCCGAGTTGGTGAGAGCTTGTATGGTGATATATTTTATCAGTGTTGGGGAACAATCAAACCTTTTTCTTAAATTAAACTGTTCACAGGATCCAAGAGGATCCTTCTTAGGTAAATAGAACTATAGATCATTTTACATAAAACAAACAACTAGTGCCGTCGATTTTCTGTTGAGGATGGTCTCTGTTAAGCATCCGAGTTTCAGCTCTAACCGACCTGCTGACAGAATGTAAAATGGAGTGTAGAAGACAGTGATGTCCTGTATTAACTGTAATCACACTGATGTCTTAACGTACTCATGTCTCATGTCAGACTCAGAAAAAGCAAACCGTGTAGCATATTATCCTGTCAGTTGTGGTGTTATAAAATGTCTGTGTTACTGCATACATGGCAGCTACTGTAGTGGCAGAGAGGTGTAGGTCTGTCATAGAGCATGTGAACACACACACACACACACACACACACACACACACACACACACACACACACACACACACACACACAACAAAGCTGTAATTGAAAACCTACTCCTTTAACATTGTAAAATGCCCTGAAGCCCTCTGGAATACTCTCCTCAATTCTTCTACTTCTCTCTCTCTCTCTCTCTCTCTCTCTCTCTCTCTCTCTCTCTCTCTCTCTCATGTACACACAGCAGAACGAGAGAGAAATGGTTTAACATTATTACAGTTCAGATACAAGGTCAGTGAAGAAGCATCTGTCTTTCTCACTCCTCACTTCTCTCTCTCTTTAGCTGCCACAGAATAAAACCAAACATTCGATTTCACCCTAGAAGGAGACTTCTGCTAATAATCTGTTAGATTTGTAGGAGGAAGACAGACAGACAGACTGAAGGCCAGGTGACAATATTGAAGGGAAACAATCCCTTTTCTTCTATGGGAAGACATGGGGCTCAGTTTTCTTTATAATTATATATTTTAATTTTACATATTATAATTTGACCGTTAAGATTTCACTTCAAATGTATTCTATTTTTTAAATTTTTAAATATATATATATATATATATATTTGTATATAAAAAGGCCTGTTTTTTGCATTTGGACTTGTTAATGTGTGTTGGCCTGGCAAATGAGGATTTCAAATATGTTGAAGTGGAGCAGAAACGTGAAGTTTAAACATATGTTATATATATGTTGTAATATTTTACTTCACAAGAGAATCAATAGAACTATATATGACTCACAAAAACTGTGATGAGATAAGATTTTATGCATCAGCTTTACATCCAAAAGCTACAACTGTGAAATGCACATTAATGCATTAATAATAGTAATGCATATTAAATAGTAATATGTAATAGTAAACAACTCACAGGTGATATTTTTCTGCTTCATGAGTACTTTTACTTTTGATACTTTCAGTATTTTTAGCTAATAAGATTTACTTACTTTTAATTCTAATCTACTTCTAATTGGGTTTTTTAACGGTGTGATATTGCTACTTTTATGTAAAAACTCAAATACTTCTTCCACCACTCTTTTAAGAAAAAAAGTTAATTTTAGTACACCGGCAAAATTTTATTTTAACATTTTCAGACGATCCTAAGTGTTAATTATGGAGTTCAAAACCCCCCGAGACCCCAATATTAATCACTCTGAAAGATACTTAAAACTCCACCTAATCATGTAGATCGTATCGTTATGTGAATGCAGAATATGTATTGAGTTGGCATTTCGGTCTCTAGGCTTTGTTGTTACTCCCTACATATACTTTAATGGTAGAAATAATGGCTTTACGTTTTTAACAATGATGCTTCAGTAAAGTACAATTCGTTACCAAATTTCCTTGATAGGCTTTCCCCGGCGCTCCCTCACGCACACATACACACACACAGACACACACAAACAAACACACACACACACACACACAAACAGACAATTGTGCCTATCACTTGGCTGATATATGTGAGAGTGTGTGTGAGTCATCAGTTTGTCCTTTGAAAGAGGCTCAATAGGCCCAACATCCAGAAAGTGAATCAGTGCCACACACTCAGCCTCCGGTTTTCCAAATCACACGACTGTCTGCAGACAAGGAAGTCACACTACTTTTTTTAATTCTAAACTCTCAACTGGAGACATGCATACCAAGGTGTTAAACGTTATTGTCTTGCAAGCACTTTGTCGAGTTGACGTTTTAATCAAAAGTGTCACAGTAAATCCACAGAAAAATAACAAAAACATTTTGACAGCGCCGTGACTTCTACTAAACTAGTTTCACCTGTGACCCTTCAATAATAGCTGGGTTGTGTTAAGAAAATAAATACATACATTAGCAGATTTGATCACAGAAACAGATAATAATAATCCCTAAATGTCCCTCATACAGCAAACTGCAGTTGTGCTGTAAATGTGTAAAAATATGACATCGTTATGTTTTAATGTTGCCGGTGTGTTGTATCATCTTATCCCTTCTCCCCTGAACACATTTCCTCACTTCCCATCAGATTTATTCCCGTCTCTTAATCTCCTTCCATCTCATCCTATCTCCGCCCATTTCGTTCCTTTTCATCATTTGTTCCATCTCTTCCCATCGTCTCTGAATCACCTCACGTCACTCGTTCTCTTACCGTCTTATAATGAAACATAAAATAATGCAATTCCTCCTCATGTCATATCAAACCGTGGCGTGTCATTTTATCTTCACCCCTTGCTCAGCGAGCAGCAGAACAGAGTCCTAATGAAGTGCAGGCAGCGACTGGAGTTGATGGCGTTGATTGCCACAAACACAAAACACAATGCGGTCTCAGTGTGAGGGACAACGGCAGACAAGACTCTTTTCTCCTCATCATAACAGGAAACAATTCACAGACATGTCTTTCTTTCTCTCTCCCTCTGTTTCTCCTCCCATCTCCAGTCTCAGGCCTTTTATTTACTACATGCAAGGCTCATTATTTTCACTTTTATCATTAAATCTATTTCTAAATGAGAACTGCCACTTGCAATGCTGCCACTTATATTTGAATTGATTATTGTTACTTTTTCTTTAAAGTTGCAGTGTGTTGGGTTTAGGTGAAGTTGCAGATTGCAGATTGCATCCAACTGAACGAACAGCCCTCAGCTAACCCCTCCCTTTCCAAGCATGTCTAAGAGCTATGGTGGCCTGCAGGTGTCTTAAAAACACGACAAGCCCTCTCTAGAGCCAGTGTTACTGTAGATAACATGGCGGTGCAAATGGTGGACTTTGTGAAGAGGACCTGCTCCCTATATATAAAGAGCTTATTCTAAGCTTACAAAAACACAACAATTCTTAGTCTCAGGTTACTAATCTAAACATAGTTCTAATATTATATTTAATTCATGCCAATAAATCCACCATAATCCTACACAATGTTCCTTTAATGGTTTTGAGGAATGTCCGTGTATAAGAGAGAGGGAAGAATAAAATGATATTTTAAATGTATGGCTCATTTGTACTTTGAGTCAATTTATTCTTCCTTCTCTTTCTTGAGAATTCTTTGAACTGCAAGGACATCATTCATTGTAAACTGTGTTCTTCTCCAGTAGTAACTTTTGGGTACTTGAGGACATAACTGCTGGGTGAAATCATTTTCTTAATATCTTTTTAAAAGAAAAAGAGTATTTTTTGTGAAAAATCATTATAGCCTTAATGTATTGAAAGGAAGGTAGGAAGTGAAAGATGAGCGGAGCAAAGGGTTGAGAAATCTGACTTTAAACTTACAAATGTTTCTAGAATTCTGACTTTCGACAGTATGTATCAAACAAACCACAAGTGGTCGTGGTAGTGATCACACTGTGTTCCTCCCAGCGTTTCATCAGGCTGTCGAAAGGTACAATAGGCCAAAGGCAGACATACGGGGAAACACCAGGTTGTGTACTCATTTTGTGCACAAATTCAAGTATGTTGGAGGTCAGGGAGACGCCACGGCCATGTTAAGTAAAACAGAGTAGCTTAACACCCATCGAAAATCTTGTTTTCACTTATATTCAGTGGTTTAACTTCTCACCTTGCTGCAGTTATGTACCGGTGAACTCCAGTACCCAGAGGTGAAACAGGAAGGAATCTTTCCATCAGAGAGAGCAGTGAAACACTCAGCGTGGGTCTAAGTTACTTTTGAATTTTTTTAGGCAACAAAAACACCCGGTTAAGGTTAGGGAGAGATCATGGTCACGGGTTACAAAGAGGAAAACTTTAGATGCAGGTCTGTGAGAGTAGGCAGACTATAGATTCCTGCATAAAAGTCTTACACACTATACGCCCATCCACCACCTTAACACTCTGACTCTCCACCTCGCTTCACAAAGGGTGAACTCCTTCCTGCATTGGCACTTAACGTGGGCATTGGATGTAAATTGTGATGTGCTGAATCGCCCATATGGACACATCTCACGTTGGACCAATACATAACCCCATATTTTGAAAGTAGTTCAAAGTTATTAAAGCCGAACGGCCTGAGAGGAAGAGTAATCTCATTGGTCTACTGTTAGGCAAAGACATAATTAAACAGCAAAGCAGAGAGGAGAAGATAAAAACGATTATTATTATTATATTCCTTTATTGATCCCCATGGGGGAAATTCGGGTGTTGCAGCAGCTCAACTACACAGAAACAGATAATAAATACACATATTATACAATAAAATAAAAATAAGAATACAAATAAAAAAAATGTACAGTATATCCACATGGGGGGGGGCTGGTCAGCATGATGACAGACTGTGGTCTCCGCTGTTGTTGTACAGAATATGTAACAGTTCCATACATCTATAGACACCTGTCAAGCCCTCAAACCGTGGAGCCTGTAAGCCGCATCCATGCTCCGTCACAGGATATCCCGTACTGTGGAGCACAGCCAAGTGCCTGAGTGGTACTACACAAAAAAATGAATTTGTCTTGAATTTGTCTTGAATTTGTGCCAGCCAAGAGGAATTTATTGTAATTTAAAAGCACATTTCTCCATTGATAAACACATTAGCTGAAGTGTGAAAATGCAGTAATGGCCATAGTACCTGAGAGGAGTGCTGCTATCACATGACTACACATCACAGCGAGGTGTGTGTTATGGTCTCACATCTCAGCGGGGATGCCCGTGAGAAAAAAAAATCGAACCCCTTCACCGCAAATATTTGTGTACCTGTTTACGCTTTATTTAGCCAAAATGGATGTTAGGCGCTGCCAAAAATCTAAAACATAATTTTGGTAGGTGCTGTGTTGCCCTGGCAACAGACACCACATTAACCACTTAGAAATGGGCCGAAATGCATTTCACAGGAGGACGCCGTTTACCTTGGCAGCACTCAGAGCTAAGTGTTATTGGCACTGACAGCATCCTCCATATCATCACCAAGGTGAGACGAGCCACATCGGAAACATCCGCTGGCATCGGACCCGTCGGTTGGCAGTTTGTTAGGTGTTCACAGGATGCCACTGACATTGGAACATTATTTTATATATATGGCTCCGGTTCAGCATAACAAACAGGAAGACCTCTCCTCTGCTCTTGGAAATAACGTGTCAATAAAAAAACACAGTGGCTCAGTTGCAAAAAAGAACTCCTTGAGACATTACATTACATTACATTACAGTCATTTAGCAGACGCTTTTATCCAAAGCGACTTACAGTCAGTAGTATATTACATATCATTCACCCATTCACACACTGATGACAGGCTACCATGCAAGGTGCCACCATCAGACTCTTAACTAACATTCATCATCCAGTCCACACTGATGGCAAGCCTTCGGGAGCAACTTGGGGTTAAGTGTCTTGCCCAAGGACACATCGACTGCCGAAGCCGGGTATCGAACCACCGACCCTCTGATTGGAGAACTCCTTGCTCTCCAGACGTCTTCTCATTCTGTGGAAATCTTAGAGAGTGATATCAAGATTCATAGTTATGCACAGAGGATAAACAGCCACTAGGATATCACAATGAGCGTAATGTCAAAGTTTTCTGGATTATTTCTTTGTCGTCTTGAAGAGAAGCCTTAATCACCTTGAACGGGATCTCCTTTACCATTGACCACTGAGCAGCTCAGGATTGTTTAAGAGTGTGTAGGTGTGTGCACGAATGTGTGTGTGTGTATGTTGCCCGATCATTTGGAGCATGAAGAACAGAAAGAGTTTGCAGATTAGGGGAAGCTCAGGGGATTTTGGTCATTTCCTGTCTGTAAACTGTGAATTAGCCCTGCAGACCCACAGGGGAAAACAGATCCAGTACCACAGTCCTGCCAACCTCAATGTACAGAACTATCTCGTCCACCAGCATCAGACCCAAGATGGCTCCTGGGCTCAATGCCAATAGTGATACTCCCTTTGTCGCCATGTTGTTTATTTCTTTGCAACCAGAGTGACACGAGAAGGTCATTTTTGGGTGACCAAAATGTAACAATTAACTTTCATGAACAGACAACACACTGTTAAAGGGGTTAAAGTTGTACCTCAAAAAATCTGACCGCTCTCAGACCCGACACTGTGGTAGTAACCTGTCAATCACAAGGTAGCCGGGCCCTAAAACATACCCTGACTTTATCGTCTGTTTTACTCTAAATTGGACCGTGATTTATTAAATGAGCATCATGCTGAAGAGGACTTAAAACTAGAGATTGAGACTAAAAACTCATCTTTACAAGGCGATAAACAAGTCAGAAGTAGGGTGATTTTCTCATAAACTTCTATAAAATCTGACTTCATTTTGCAACAAACCCTGATGGCCAGTAGAGAGAATCCAAGTTTAAGACACTTTAGCATTGGCTTCACTTTATCAAAATCCGAGGTTGCTGCCTGGTCTTTTTTGATCCAAACTTTGATTCAAGCTGAAGGACACAAGATTCAAGCCGACGTATACATTCAAATAAACTGGGAAAAGTTCAATTAGTCTGCCTCGTCATGACTCTGGTTGTTTAAGCTCCCCACTGTTATCCATTCATTTATTGTCTTTGTCTCTCTTCTCTTGAGCACTTTGTCTCTTCTCTCCTTTTTTCCTCTCTTTCCTCTCCTCTCTCTCTTCCACGAACCCTTTGTTAGTCGATTAGTGGCCTCTTTCACTTGCTCGGAACAAACACACACACACACACACACACACACACACACACACACACACACACACACACACACACACACACACTAGACAGACGAGGTTGTTTGCGTGGAGTATTTTTAGCAAAACACAGACAGGCAACATTGTATTGAGTAGGTTTTGACAACAGTGGTGTTATTTACAGAAAGAGACTCTGTAAGTGTGTGTGTGTGTGTGTGTGTGTGTGTGTGTGTGTGTGTGTGTGTGTGTGTGTGTGTGTGTGTGTGTGTGTGTGTGTGTGTGTGTGTGTGTGTGTGTGTGTGTGTGTGTGTGTGTGTGTGTGTGCGCCATCCCTTAATATGTGTTGAGGGTCTACATTGACCATCACTTGCCAAAACCCTAATAGTGAACACTGTATTTCAGTGAACAGACTTTCTTTCTGTGACTGTCGTGACTATCACCACCACTCGGTAACCTCCCCTACGTCCACTGTGACATTCCCACACTGCTGACCCTCAAACACACAACCCAGTGTTACTAACAACAACTTGTGTGACACCTTGACAGCTGACACCCTGCTAATCAATGTGCATTAGTGATAAGAAATGAATTAATCAGAATAAGGCCTACCTTACACCTAGTGTGCCCACCCATGAGAGGTTGCCATGGTGCAGAGCAACTCTACATGTCACCTGTTGCTCTCTTGGCTTCTCCCAGGTGTATTGCATCAGTGGCTAATGAGCCAGAACACCCTCCTACACACTCTAGGTGACCATACTAAAATCACATCAACTCTGTTACAGTGTCTCATTGTATTTTTGGTGGATAAAGATTGAGTTCCTGCATCTGGCATCTGTTTTGTTTGTTAAGTCATGTTTATGCTTGTCTATGTGTATTCCAACAGGCTGCTATTGCTAATGATCTAAACTAGATTCTAGAGATACCTTGTGACCCATTTTGTATTGAGCTGGAGAAAGGTCTGTTAGAACATGTTGCCAATAGGAGATAAATGAACATCTGGGTAATGCAGTTTTTGTATTATGTGCCCTTTTTAGATGGAGTAATGGACTACAATAAAGAAGCCAGCAGCAGAAAATAGATGGGTGGAGCGCTTGTCACTTACTGGCTGCCTGCTGCAGTTTGACAGGTGATCCACACTCCTCACATTCACGCTTTCTTCGAAGGTTGAACTATTTCTTATAGCTTATGTAGCTTTTTGCACCTCGTACTTCCTGACGAAAAAACCCAAACAGACATATAAGCGAAAGACAATGGAGCAACAGTGTCTTGCACCGCCCACCTGAATGCTGGGAGTTGAAGTGATGCTCCTTCTCTGTGAAATCACCCAGGTTGTAAACAAACCCCCATTTCTACCTTGTTTTCTTGGCTTGTTCTTGGCTACAAGGAAACACCAGACAGAATGGTTTTCCAGCTTCACCTTATGGTTTTTTCAAAGTGTGTCAAAGAGTGTGCACCAGCTGCTAATGGTGACAAAAAGAAACACCAGGTTTGAATTAATGCTAATGTTTGTTACGTTTTTTTAATGGACTGATATTCGTTTAATGGAGCACATATAATTGCTACTGATCAATCAATCTTTATGTATTGTTGTGGGGGTTTTTTTTTTCATGGCAACAAGCAGCGTTGTGCTCCAGTGCCAAGGAGGCTAATTTCATTTGCTGTGTTGGAGAATTGGCTGTTGTAAAGGCTTTCTTGGCGAATCTTAATTTTTGTAGATTACTACTTGAAAGTGTATCCCAGTTTAAACCCCCATCCTGCTGCTTTTGCTGGTCATGTTGTGCTTTGTGGTATTATTATACTATCAGCCATGAAGGGGAGAGGCAATGCTGGCTTTTACTTATTTTAAGCCCCTCTGGATAGGAGCGTTGGCTAAATGCTTAAAAAATAAAAATAAGTGTGAATGTAAGAACATCATGTATGGCACTGCTATGCTAACACACACACACACACACACACACACACACACACACACACACACACACACACACACACACACACACACACACACACACACACACACACACACAAAAACACTCAGACACACACATTCATACCCACAGAAGTGTCCCTCTGTTCACCATAGTCGTCTTTCTGTTCTTGCGGTGGAACTCAGAGATGAGCTGTTGGTTTAATTAAGACAAAAGTGGCCCTGAAAATCCTCCAAATGTGAGAGCTCCCAACCCCCCATGGAGCAGAGAGGAAACAGAATGACGGGGAAGAGAGGAGGAACGATAACGAATCGCCAAATCCTGGATTTAGAAAAGAGATGGACCAGTCAAAGTGGGATTAAAGAGGGTGGGAGTGGATGAATTAACCTCTCAATGACTCCAGTGTCTGTGGGTATAAACTGTAAAGTGCATGCATGTGTTTAGGTAGGATTTAACGACATGCTATATGTATAATTATGCAACTATGAAAGTAAGAATACAAGTTGCAAAGGTCTAAAGTTTTGGTATTCACATTTTAAGGCAAGTCCTGAATTCTAGATTTTAGGGTTTTCAATCCTAATTACAAAAACGCCTTTTTTTTTTTTACAAATTTACAGCCATTTAAAAACATATTTACTCATTTAAAGTGAACGTTAGTAATAAATAAAATCAACATTACATTAAATGAAATAAACATGCATGGAAAAAACATGTATGCACACATGAAAACATTTGTTGCAAAGCTTTTATTTAGGCACATCAGTAACAGCAATTCCGGACACCAACCCTACGGGAAGTTATCAAATTTTTCCCAAATGCCAACATTTCTGCGAAACAAATTGGAAATCTGTGACTGTCACAGAATGTAACCAGCACTTTTCAAGATTTTTCTGCTATTGAGAAAGACATTAACCTGTTGTCAAACCCTTTCTCTGTTGGTGTGGAATGAGGAGGATGAACAAAAGGATGCTCAGTTTATTTGGCTCTACATACAAATGTGAGCTTTTGACTTATGACACTTAACAAAAGCAGAGTGAGGTCAGTCTGTCACCTCTCTGATGTACATAAAAGTTACTGATAGTGCTTCTTCGGTCCAAGGCCCAGCATCACTTTAACAATTATGATTAAAATATATTTGTGATAAAAATCTTTTTATTGCAGGTTCAAGAGTACAGAAAGTACTCATCAAGGTCCCTTTTTTCTTCATGTGGCTCTTGGCATGAAAAGTTGGTCACTACTACCATCCAGGATTCAAATACCAAGATGTAGTAAATGTAAAAACCACACACACACACACACACACACAGACTATTTGAAGCAGAGCAGGCAGACACACCTGAGAACCTGCATACTCTGTTTGAGGAGGGAGACCTGTTGTTACCTGCCTTTAGGCTGGGTTCACACACACATACACGCAAATACACACACGGTCTGTGGCTAAACAAACCAACAACCCCAGGTGTGTGTGACTGTGTGTGTGTATAGGAAGATGTGTGTGTGTATGTGTGTGTGTGTGCGTGTGTGAGCAGGCGGACCCTCCATCAGCATCCTGTCACACACAAGATGTTTATCCAATTTGTCAAGATAATCTTTCCTCAAACTGGCTGCCAAGGAGGGTGCCTCTCTCTCTCTCTTACACACACACACACACACACACACACACACACACACACACACACACACACACACACACACACACACACACACACACACACACACACACACACACACCTGGGGAAGGTTCACCGATACCCACAGCTTGGCCTGAAATGGAGGCCCACTCCTCCATCTTGCTTGCAGGTATTTGTGTGTGTGTGTGTGTTCCTGAGTGTGTGTGTCTGTTTGTTGTTGCAACACACTAAACCACGGTCTTCGCTGTGACTTTTTTAGTTTTGAATTTTACAGGTAAAATATTTCTTTAACATGCCTCTGTAAATGTTGATTGACCCACCTTAGGCTCTAAACCACTGTTGCTTACTGGAGAGATATCACTTCCTGGAAAATAGAAGACATAAACAAAAACAAAAACCCTAAGTAAAATAATTATTTGGCAAATTGTCCTTCACATTAAATGTCTCACCATTTCAAATGCCAAAGCACAAGCAAGGTTATAGTCACCTATACAAAAAAACTCAAAAACTAATTTGTAGATGAGCTGCCAATCGGAAAAGCTTTTATTTTTTCAGGTTCAAGGTTGATTAGCCTTAATCCTGATAAAGCTAAAGACTGCATATCCAGACTGGAAAAAGATGTTAATATAATACATGTTTTCAAAGATTGAATAGTTTCTTGACCTTGAGCCGGGCCACAAAAGGTTAACCAGGTAGCGTTTCCCGTGGAACACTGTCTTATATTATCTACTCAGGATTAGACCTAATGTTGTCAGTTATACGTAAATAAAAACGGCACAGTGATTTGCATAAATAGGCAGTGCACAACCAGGACATGCATGCATATACACACACACACACACACACACACACACACACACACACACACACACACACACACACACACACACACACACACACACACACACACACACACACAGAAATGGGTGCATAATTGCAGCAGCGCTACATAAAAACACACACACTCTCTCTCACTTGTATGCTCACATGCAAATACACACACACACACACACACACACACACACACACACACACACACACACACACACACACACACACACACACACACACGCATAAAGTCAAAAATCCTGGAATGTTGCAAAGCTGATGATTTTCTAATGAATGGTTTCATTGGCCATGGTGAGGATTAGTGTAAAGGGATTGGAGGGGAATATTTACATGGTTTTAATGATTCCACAATTTTATATTTAGAGGTTTGACTTATCAGCTGCAATCATCTCCCGGCTTGGAAAACAAACCGCAGAGTCAAGCGACGGCACAATTACACGCCTCTGCCACGCACACGTTGGTCTGTCGCCTTTCGACACCATCTGTAGAGTTAATGTGTAACATATTAAAATGTCTCTGGGAGGGCGAGATGAAAGACTTGGGAGGGGGGGGAAAAAAGTGAAACACTTTAAAGTCTTGAGCCCATCCCTCATCAAACATTTTAACACTCTCACTTATAAGTTCAGCTTTTTTAAAAGGAAAGAACAGAAGGCTTCATGCGGATATTTAAAATCCCACTCACACTTCACTAAATATTATTCCTTCGCTGGAAACGCTCTGCCAACATATGAACGTGTTGCTTTAAAGATTTGCTTGTGATTGTTGAGGAGCTACACTTTTTTTATTAATGTTAAGGCTGTGACATGCTGGGCAACTTTTTGCAGAAATGATGACAGGTTAGGTCGTCCAAGCTCTGGCTTCAAGCTCAACCTCACTACAGGAGCCCAGAGAGAGACAGAATTCAATTTGTTGGGATTTAATTAATGGGATGGGTTCCTACTTCTCTTTGTAAGTGTGAAAGGCAAACCTTTTCTACAAAGCCTGTCAGGTGTCAGGGGTTTGATGAGCAGGTGGAATAGTTTAAGGTTAGAAGGAGGTTGTTGTGAACAATCTTAATTAGCCACGTCGGTTTTTTATACATATCATTTTGCCTTTTTTTGTACCCTAGATACATAAAAATACTTTGGTTTTTGACAATTAAACACTATGTTGTGATATCTCTGACTTCCATTTAATTTATTGAAAAATAGATTTTTTTTTACCTTTTGTTAGTTTGTGGGCATGACTTATTAATTAAAAGGTGTGAATAATTCCATTCTGTACACTAGTTTGAAGCCTTTTTATCAAATTAACCCAACATCACACTTTCTGGAATAATTAATCAGGCATATTATATGAACTAGTTAATAAGACAGCTTTGGTTGTTAGTTTGGATACTTAAATTGGATTCTTGAAATACATTTAAGAAAACCTCTTGTCGCTGTGTAAATAAGGAGCTGTGATGCAGTTATATCGTATACTTATGTGAGGGAGGTTGTTATCAATATTTGGACCGGATGTACAAACCATGTGATGTGAGTTTCAGTTGTCATGACCGCGATCTTTCCCTAACCTTAACAAAGCGCTTGATTAGCTTGAAGTTAACCAGACCTTAACCACGGAGGTGGCAGTTCAACAATCCTAAACGAACCTATTTTCACATTTTGCTTTCAGTAGGTGTTGCCTTATTTTGGTTCCCGTTGCCAGGATGCTTTGCCCACCTACAGCGCTCATAGAGGATCTCAGGCCGTACCAGCCTTTAATGTCTGTTATCAGACTCGAGGGGAAAACGAGATGCCTTGAAATCTGCAGCTTGAAAACCCACATACACACGAGCGCTGCCGAGGCTTCTCTTATCTGGCCTACAGGAGAGCTCCAATCAAAGACAGACATTTGACTTGGTGGTGACTTAGAAACTAGTTGTAGCCTGCTCTTTGTCTCTACGTCCTGTTGTCTCACACAAATAGAAACCCCCTCTGTCTCTCTTCTGAGGGGAACACATGCCATGTCGTACAAAAACAGAGCGTCTTATCTCCATCTAGGTTTTGCTGTGTTTTGATGAATGTTCGGATGTTTTTCCTGCAGCACCCAGTGAGGTAAGTAGCCCACACACACACACACACACACACACTCACACTTACACGTTGTTATGGCAGAGGGAGTATCGGACAGGTTAGGCAGGTTTTTTTCCACTAGACTGGGTCTAAACATGAGCAGCTTGCACCATCACTGCCCTCCCAGTTCACACAAACCTGCCGGCTGGAAATCCCAACATCTCAACGCCAGCAGGTCTCACAGCTCACCTTTGTGTCCCCTTATCGGTTTCTCAACAGGGCAATGTTGTTCAAGTGTACGAAAGGTATGTGGAACTTGTAAGTGAAGTGGTAGGAATGGTGTTGAATGGTGAGCTTTGACGGCTCTGGTTGGTAGTTTTCGTTGCAGTTGGACTAAGCCAGGTTAGCTGCTTCCCCTGTTTCCAGTGTTGATGCTAAGCTTAGATATCTGGCTGATGACTGTGGACAGATATGAGAATATGTTCAGCATACTTGATGCAGGGGCAGTTCAGGACTTCAGAACCTGCAAAACCCACACACCTAGTTATTGCTTATAGTTAATTCAGTCAATCAACCAATTGATCTTATCTTGACTCGACCGGACAGGATTAAAGATAAAAAAAGACTACCTCCCTGTGACACCCACACATGCACACACACCTGCTTCCCTGACCAACCGTGTGCTCCATCATCACATGCGTCTCTCTCTGCAGACATCAAGTCAGCCAGCCTGTTGGAGTGATGAATAGGCTGTGGACAGCTGAGAGCACTTTCTGTCAGGGAAATAGTCTGTACGTAGATGGTGGAAGGTCATTTTCAAGACACAGTGGTGCATGGCTGAAAGTTACGTCAGAAGGGAAGTCAGAAATTCCTGATCGGGATTCTGATCTGACCTTCAGTCCAACAAAACTCAAGCTAAAGTCCTTTATGGTGCCGAGAGCTGATGTGTTTTTGATTAGTTTCTACCCCCGTGCTTAAGCCACTATGATACTGTATCAGTGATATTTAGCAAAGACAGGTTTTGCTATTGACATAAGCATTAATGCATGGTGATAATGCATGATACATCCCAATATGGGATTAAAAGATGAAGTGGAGGCCATGAATGTCACAATGAAAGTCGGTTTCCTTTTTCACAGAGTATTAACACAGTTGTACCAAAGGCATTTATCAACTAAAATAGCTTGTTTGAAGGCAAGAAATGGCCCTCACAGTTTCTACTGGAAGCAAATGTAAAACTGGGAAAACAGTGTTGTATATATTGTGAAAACCATCTTAATTACAAATCAGAAAGAAGATGAGATATCATATTAAGATCAAAGTATTGTGAATGTGAGTAAGAACAGCAAAGAGAAAACTTTATTCATAAAAGTATAGGCTACCTGTGAAATGATCAGGAAGAGACTCCAGAATCTCCAGTTCAAGCTCAACATTAAGTCCTTTTAGCGAGCACCACACAGTAATTAATATGATTTTCTGAAAGCATTGAAGGAGTATATCAAAGATGTCTGTCAATACTTGATTTGTCGCTGATCTGGCTTTATGACTGGATGTAACAATGTCAGTTCAATGTCATTGGGAACTGTGTTAGAAGTGGTTGCTATTAGCAACAGAATGTTAAAACTA
Source organism: Anoplopoma fimbria (assembly GCF_027596085.1). Classification (NCBI taxonomy): domain Eukaryota; kingdom Metazoa; phylum Chordata; class Actinopteri; order Perciformes; family Anoplopomatidae; genus Anoplopoma; species Anoplopoma fimbria. Next base: position 9,234,885 of record NC_072456.1, read on the forward strand.
AACCAACTTCCAGTGGAAGAACAGTTTCATAACTGAGTATAAAATAAAAACATCTCTGATTTCTCCAGTGATTCAAATATTCCTGATATTGCTCCCATTGACATGCTACACATCCATTAATGACAAATAAGGACGGGAAAATGGTGGGTTAGCTGCTCCAACCGCTACTCGTAGCATCAGAAAGTGATGACAGCGGGATGGATAAATCACTTGCTACGATTGGGTTGAGCAAAACAAAAATAACCACCCTTTCAAACAAAAATCAATGGCATTTAGTCTAATTATCAGTTATATGGTTCTCTTTGAAGGCCCAACTCATCAGCATGACAACAGCATTTTTGCATCAATGTGTAGTTATTTTATTTGCTGGATTAGCCTTCGCAAAATACAAGTTATTTAATCCCAAAAATAAAATAAAATTAGATGAAAATTGACCATGTCATCACGTATATTGATTTCCCATTATACATTTACCGTGACATTAGATTTTATATATATCCCCTATACCCCGTCATAGCTCCTGATTGTTACCAAAGTCATTTACATCAATGCAGGACCAAAAAACACCTTCTACAGATGCTTGCCTAAATTAGATACACTGAAGTGCAGTAAAATATGTCAATGGAAATTATGTTTTTAGAAAAACTCACTCCTGCAGATCTATTGTATGAAATAGTGACTGGGATTGTTTTGAATATATATGCATAACATGGTCTTGTTCATAAGCGCCAATATTACCTAGTCTGTAATTTATGAATTAATGAACACTTCACGTACAGTATGTGTGCGTGTGTGTGCGTGTGTGTGCGTGTGTGGTCATGCGTAACCTGTAAGTGTCCAGATGAGTGTAAAATGGGGCTGTTAAGTGGACTAAAAAAAAGTTTTCAGTGCACCTCACTCTGGATTTAGTTCTGTCCCAAAGCACAATGTAATGGAGCATGACAGCTCCCTGGTTCCCTGACGAACTTTGACCCCAATCACAGTGGTGTGGGACCCTACCCTACCTCACCCTACTCACACAAACTCACACACACACCTCAGCACATTGTTTCAACAGATTAGAGTAGATTGCCGGAAAACTCTGTCAGACGTGCAGCTTGCGTGAAGAGCAGAAAGAGACTGGGAAGAAAAGTTCCCACTTCCTGTCTTTCTGTCAGTCTCTTATGTTCTCACTGACAGCATTCTCATGTTTAAATGTAAATTCAAAGAAATCTGTATGCTTTCTGTCCAAATAGACACCACGATGCTTTTACCGTTACCTAAATACAATCATTTTCTATGTAAATCATCGCATAACTATGAGCAATAACTAGAAGCTTTAGTTTGTCCAAAAGTTATTTTTGCTTTGCCCATACCGTTGATAAAGTTGTGTTTTACTACAGCTACAGAAATCCAGCCTGTTTGCAGCATTTTTAGTCACATTAAGCACATGATGTCACAAAATAAATATTGGAGCTTCAGCATTAGTTTATTAAAACGAATCATGATCTTTGTTACCTCTTAAACTGACAAACACACTCATTCACAGTGATTGTAAGTTAATATTAACTAAATGATTAAAACAGATTGATTCTCTCCAATTTTACCGCTGAAAAGCAGACATCATATTCATTATATTCTGTCGTCTCTTTTCTGGCTTTCTCTTGTACAGGTTGAGAATTGAATATGATGCTAATAACATTTAAAGCCTGGCAACAAGATTCATCACAGACTAGACTAGTTTTCCCCCAATGGTAAGATTGGAAGTGTGACATTAAAGGTGGGTTAGTTTGCGTGATGACGTTTTGTAATCTCATTTAGCCACTTGTTAGCAACCATCGATTTAACTTGGAACTGGAGGTGCAAAACTGCTATCTCATTTTCGTGTTGTAAGCTCATTCCTGCAGCACTCTATTCAGTCAGAACTCAAATGTGCTGAGGGTTTTATAGACACACGTGCAGTTCACATCAGCTGCTGCAGTAAAACAACTTCTTTACCTCAACATGTTATTAGCAAAGTTTTACACTTACAGTATGTGCACGTTTGCATGCGTGCTTGTGTCTGCTGGCAAAGGGTCTTGGGCCGTGATTTAGGCGGCACTGTAGTAACACGACTCTTTCTCTCATCGTTAACATCAGCAGCACACACACAGACACACACAGACACACACACACACACACACACACGTACATCTGTCTGTCCGTCTCCTGTGGTTAGTGTCAGTGATTGTCAGTGTGTGTGGCTGCGAGACGCTTCAAATACTTGTGACAGAATCCCAACCAAGCAGAAAAGAGGCCACCACACTCGTATGTACACGCACAGGCACACAAACTAGTGTGTGTGTGTGTGATGCAGATGTCCAGTGACAGCTCGCTGCTGGGGGTCATCTGGAAGCAGCTGCCTAGGGGACAGAGGGCAGCACACACACATGCACTCATAAGTACGGCATCTTGTTTGGTTTGATGCGCTGTCACCAAAATTTCAATTGACACATTTGCTGCAAATTCTCAGTGACAGAAAACATATTTAGCCACAGCGACACGGGACCGAGGAGGAGTTCCACCGTAAAGCTTTTAACATATTTAATTGTTTGCAATATTTACAATAAAATTGCAAGTTTTTCACATAACAAGGATTGTTAACTGGGTATATATAACTGCACATGGGGACCAAAACCGAAGGGCAAATAGCACTTATTGTCTGCAGAACAAAATCAAAGTTTATTTGACTTGTTATGAATATGTTCATGTTTCTAATACAATTCAAAATAACAACAATTCACATAAACAGTGTAGTTTGTTCATCCATCATCTGGTTCTCTCACGTCTCTTGTCACTTTTCAGTCACTTTATCCTGCTCACTGTGCACCTATCCACTTCTCACACAGACCCCCACCCACACCTCCCCTCCTGCAGCTGTATCCAAAAGAGAAAAGGAGGTGAAAAGGGGGGATGAGGTAAGTGAGGGGGGGGGCGAGAAGTGGAGAGCAGGAGAAGCCACCAACCCCTGTGGAGAGCACTGCTCCATTCCCACACCACAGGTGACTGACCCTCCATCCCTCCTTCCCTACCTCCCTCTTCTCCTCCTCGGTCTTCCCTCCCTAGTCCCTCTCAGCCCAGTGCCTCTCTCTTCTTAAAGGAACAGTTTAGTCCAAAATAAAAGTGTTGTCAGTTTTCCCGTGCAAGTTAATGTTACCTCCAAAGACGCAGAAAAATATTGCTACTACACAACTGTAAAAAAAAAAAAAAAAAAAAAAAAAAAGCATGCCTGAAGTGACCAAACAAGGTGCCAAAGAATCACAATATTGATGGTGGACAATTCTGCAAAGCTCATAACATTCAATGAGTTCTGAAAATAGTTTACATTATATGCACAATATCTGAGCTTAGTTTGTACAAAGTGAGGGTCAGAGGGAAAGATTGTGGTAACAGTTAAAAAGAAATATGAAAAATATATAGTATTGGTCTATGCACAAAACTATATATATACCTCTGAAATTTGAATTATTGCCGGTTTATTTACAAAACATTATTATTTTGCTGAACTGACTGAGACCTCTTTCACACATTTAAAAAAAAAAAATCCAGGACTGTGGGGCACTGAAAAAAGTAGTGAAGGAGGAGAAGTCTGTTTTTTTTTTTTTAATTAGAACAAATAAAACCCCCTTTGCCATTGCCACTCGTCCACTTGTTTACAGCCTAAGGTCGGAGGGCAAGGGTTGGTGGGGAACGTGAGGGGTTGTGGGGGTACACAAGGGTCACAGTGTGTGTGTGTGTGTGTGTGTGTGTGTTTGTGTGTATTGTTGTAAGCGTTATGTGTCATTATGTAAGAAAAGAATGACTTGGATTCTGATACAGATGCTTATTCCCGAAGACAAATTCATAATTTTAGCTTTGTTTCATAAAACTACAGACACGACAACGTGGGAGAGTTGGATAAAGTAATTTAGGTGAAGCACTCATTTCTCATTTATGAACATTTATAAACCACTTCTTTGTTAATATAATAAGTTCATTTATTTCATGTCTTTCCTCTCAGCTGCTGTTTTTCTTTGTCTGTTTTGAAGGACCTGATAAGACCTTATTTGCTCAGGTTTAAGTTGGGCAGAGCTTTGGCGGGTTTTAACAAACTCAATGTACCATCGCTGTGACTTTAAGTACATTCTGCCCCTCTGTTTTTATTCATTTTATGTAAAACATTACATCCTTCCTGAAATATTGTGTAGATTTTCGTACCATTTTATATTTTTTCATACTAAATTATTGAACAAAGCAAATCTTTACAAGGGGTTTGTGCTCAACTGATCTTTCTTGTATTTTTCTGTTACCATTTTATCTGTCCCTCGTTAATATTTTAAATAATTAATTGGTTATTACTAACAGGGTAGGTCACAGAGATTAATGTGGAAGGAAATACTGATTTTGTTAGTGGTCCCTGCTACTGCCACCAAGTATGTATATTTGTCTCTACTTATTAACTGACAGACAGTACATTCACAACAGCAAGTGTATTTATCAGACTACAGTATCACTGCTGGTGCATTAATACTGTGCTTGTTTCCTTACTTACTTCTTTCTCTTTCTGTGTCTCTCTCTCTCTTTCTCTCTCTCTCTCTCTCTCTTTCCTTTATTTGGGCCAAACATGAGATCACCTGGCAGTGAGACATGAGGGTTCAAGTTCCACAATAGCCCTGCATCTCCTATCATACTCTGTGTGTGTGTGTGTGTGTGTGTGTGTGTGTGTGTGTGTGTGTGTGTGTGTGTGTGTGTGTGTGTGTGTGTGTGTGTGTGTGTGTGTGTGTGTGTGTGTGTGTGTGTGTGTGTGTGTGTGTGTGTGTGTGTGTGTGAGAGTTTGTGTATCATCCCACTTCATCTCTTGTTTGGGTTTCAGTAGGTTACACACGGCTGCTGAGAGGGGGCTGTATGATTACCATTCATAGTGCTACAATGAGCTCATCTGATTTCATACACACACACAAACACACACACACACACACACACACACACACACACACACACACACACACACACACACACACACACACATATGCATATTACACAACATGCACACATTTCCATGCACTTCATTGAAGGTAGACACAGCCAATGCATGTATACACACTTACATAAACACAGATGCACCGACCACAAAGCTGCTGTAATAACAGAAACAAAGTGAGCTCAGTCATACTTTTGTTGTTGTTTATGTACTAGCTTTTCTATGACCTCAGTTCAAGTTGTACTAACTACTGTAGCGGTGCCAGGTAGAATATTGAAGGGAGGCTTTGTTGAACATCCTGACGTCTGCATCTTCTTACTTTATTTTTTCTGACTATTGTCAATATTATTTACCATTTAGTCATAGAATCAATTTCACTCAAATAGACTGGGTCTCATCACCTTGCAGTGTCGTGTCTTATGTTCATTGAGCTACAAAGCGTTATATTTGTATTATCATGCAACAAAACAGCATTTGATTATAATCACAAATACATGACATTAATAAGGCCACTGATGAAAAACCTGTGTCATACCAACAATGCCGAAAAAACAAAACTGATAATGATAAATAATCAGAGCAATAAGAGCATCAAATTCAAAGACACGTTCTATTTTAATGACTCTGCTTGACTGTTGGTTACTTGTAAAGACAGTGTGGTTTAACCGCTGCACTGACTCACTCAGGATGACAGCATTAGCCTAAATGTAAAAATGCAAATCCGATGACCAAAGTCAGGCCAAATAATAGCTGCTATAATTAACTTGCAAATTAATTTAATTTTAATTAATCTCAATATAACATTTTTCAAATTTAATAAGATTAATTTGCAGGTACATTTAACTACATGTCTCAGACTCATTTGAATAATAAAGGGCACATCCACAGATTTCACACGTAAAGGTCAATTTACCGGCCATAAGTAGTGGTGGCCTGCTGTATGATGACATATGTGGAATTAAACACTATAATAATAGTATTAATAAATACTTTTACATAAAGGCTACGTTTCCAACTGGCAGCACTGAGGCATTTATCAGGAAGGAACTATTTTACAAAGTGATTGTAAAATGAAGTTCATATATTTATGTGGTTGAAGGACCTAGATCTACCTTGATGGCACCAGTTGACCTTTACAGTATCAGATAAGTCGTCATTTGTAAAAAGGCTTCCTTTGATGTCTAAAGCTTTGCTGCCTGTGTGGTAAATGAATCTGGTGTTGCAAAGACATGAATGTCATTCGTAAATGTCTGTGAACCTGGTCAACCTGAAATCCTCATGCAAACTTTGTCAAAAGAGGCGCGGCGTAAAAACCTTCAACATGCTCTACATATTATGTTACCACGGCAACTGCAGTCCACCTAAGTTAGCAGCCAAACACTAAACCCTGTGTGACCTGATAATTACCAGGTAACACACACACACACACACACAGGTGATTAGTCGATAAATTAGACAGCTGGTCATGCACACAGGCTGGTAAACAGACAGCTAGTCAAGACAGACAGGTGATGATGCTGCTATCTGCTGTTTGAAAAGACAAAGAAAGACATTTCAGTTTCAGTTTTCTTTATTGGTTTATTTTTTAAAATACAAATATAGGCTGATTGACAAGTAGTCAAACAGACAGCCACACAAACAGACGGGTATAAACATGCACAGACACATAGACAATCAGGATAGACGGGTTGGTCGAACACTGAGGTAAAGGTAGGTCAGACAGGTTAGACAGACAGGTAAAGAGAAAGACAGGTATGGAGACAGAGAAGTAACAGAGGCAGACAGGTCAGTCTGACGGACACAATAACAGGTACAAATAGATTGAACGGGTAGGCAAGACAGAAATGTACATGTACAGATAGACAGGTGCAGAGATAGACAGTAGTCAGATCCCACAGGTCAGATAGACAGGTAGGCCATACAGGTACAGAGACAGACAGGTCTTCTTGCTCATAACAGCAGTAATTATTGAATTAGTCTGAAAGTTCAATCCAAGGCCTCTCACATTTCACATCGGAGCTAAGCTGCACCACAGAGCCGTAATCCTTTGCCTGCCAGCCCAGGATCTGTGTGTGTGTGTGTGTGTGTGTGTGTGTGTGTGTGTGTGTGTGTGTGTGTGTGTGTGTGTGTGTGTGTGTGTGTGTGTGTGTGTGTGTGTGTGTGTGTGTGTGTGTGTGTGTGTGTGTGTGTGTGTGTGTGTGTGTGTGAGAGAGAATATGTGATATGAGAGCAAACTTGCGTGTGTTTGTTTTCATATATTAGAGCAAGTGCTTGTGTGTTCACTTTCCCCTCCCCTCCACACCCCTTCTCCTCCCCTTCCCCTGTCACACAAACACACACACACACACACACACACACACACACACACACACACACACACACACACACACACACAGACACCTGTGTTTTCAGGTGTATTTGGTTTGGTTTGGTTTGGTTGGGAGGGAGGGAGGGAGGGAGTGGAGTTTGCTGTATTATCGCCCTGAGAAACCTCTGATCTCTAAATGCACTCGCTAAAACCCTGCTGCTTGGAGGAGGGTTTACCCTGTTGCAAACACACACACACACACACATGCCAACAGGTGTGTTGTACCCAGTGTGAACACTGATTTGCTGGAAAAGAGTGTGAAACTGTGCAGGAAGGTTATGTGTGTGTATGTTGCGGTTCTTTGATGAGAAGTACTGAAAGGGTTCTTCTTGTTGAAGCTGCACTGGGTTTAATCCAGCCTGCTGACAGAGCCTCATCCCCACCACTTCCTCATGTACGCACACACACACACACACACACACACACACACACACACACACACACACAGTCACAGCAGCTGGCCCAGGCTTGACACAAAAGGTTCAATCCCTAATTGGCAGGTTACACTTTTCTGAATTTGGAAAATTCCTATGACACCGACATGTTTTGCACTTTGTAGGTTCACTGCATAACAGAGTTTAGAGCTAATCCACACTCACACTTATGTACACATAGTGTCTTGTGTACTCAACACATTTTGTGGTGTTAGAAGTTTCATATTAGAGCATGCCTGGATCTATTGGTGACTAACCTACTTGATGACAAGATACAACATGTAGATGAAACAGATTTGGAGTTGTTGGGAGGCCTCTTTCTCACTTTTTTTTGAGATAAATGCTCAGAACAGACTTAATGATTATGGGCATCATTAATTAAACTGAATTTGTTTAACAACCAGGCCTGCATGGAGAAATTCTGTGGCCTTTCTTCATAGCTACAGATAACACCACCATATTGTCTGGCCTGTTCAGTCTGGTCATTATAATATTTTATCAGTCTTAGCCTTCAGTGTCTGCAGTCATCTGGAAAATGATGTAACTCTTACCTTCCTCCTCTGTCGACACCTCAACCTAACTGTATTGTGGCCCCACACACACACACACACACGTAAACAGACAGGACGGGCATAATCGGGTGGACATGCATGCTTGCACACACACACAGGACGGAGTATCAGAAGAAGGGAGGATACATCCGCCTTCACACAGTACATGAACACACACAAACACACTCAATCACACTGAAACACTGTGTTATTATTGCCCATGAATACGGACCATGTAGACCCACATGGATCCAACTTCAGAAACTGAATCCTTAAATATGTGTTAACAAGTGTAAACAAAAACACAAGATCCAAGTTCAACCAAATAACTAAGGTCTTAGAGATGGAAGTAAACTCGAAACTTCCAGAATCAGTTTTCTGTTTGCAGCTTTGGCCGTTTTGTCATCACTGCTGTTAAATCACTGCACTGCAAATTTCTGTGACTATATAAAATGATAATGTACTTCATGGAAATAATACCAAATGAGGGGTGGTAGGGTGGAGGAAAAAAGCATGTAAAATATTGCAAATTACAATATTTTTATCTGTAAATCAAAGCTTTAGATTCACTCAGTTTTCCTAAATAAATGTAATTCTGCAGATGACTACAGGAAACTTCAAATTGGCAAGTAAGATCCTAATCCACAGATAACCATAGATGTTGTGCCTCAATCATCCCCTTTGTACCTCTAAAAAACAGGTGTCATCATTGTGTGATGGCATCACTTCACACTTCACTTTCAAATAGTTACCACTTGATGATATCAGAACAGAAACAATGCTGATGAGAGTGATCTGAAATAGATAAGTTGCTGGCTCTAAAACTAAAATAATGAGTTTAAAAATGCCAAAATGCTCTCTAGAGCTGAAAGGATACACAGCAAAAAATCATTTTAGTTCTTAAGATAAAAAAGAATATTTCCAACACAAAGACAACTCCTCTAGGTCCAATTTTCCTCAAGACTATTTTTCATGAAGAGGGAAAATTCCACACATGTTTGAGGCAAAGTGACGGCTTAGCTGGCTCAACAGGGCACAGCAAGACATGCACACACAAACCCAAATACACACACACACACACACACACACACACACACACACACACACACCCAGTCATGCACGCAGATAGCTTGAGTGTTGACTAAGTCGTTAGGAAATACTGGAGTGAGTAAGTGAACAACTACGAAGCTAAAGTTTCCACTCAGAGTGGATAAACAGTGTGAAGGCAGAACATCAGGTGTGCTCATGATCAGCAATACATTATTTGCATTAAATGTGTTGACTTTAAGAAAACCACTGGCCAATAAGATTTGTTTCCTTACTGAAGTAACACATGGGTAATAGGTTGATTACATTCATTGAAAAGCTCCCCAGTTGTGCAAAGCCTTAGCAAAGAAGGCTACAAAATAAAAGTCTCTCAAAGTTTCTTATGACGTTATGTACTATCTTTATTGTCATAGTTAATCAAGAAAACCAATAAAGAAATACATCAGATTAAACCATGTATACTGTTTAAAAATATGCGTCCCAATTAGTTCAGTGTGTGATTTTAGTGCATGTTTGAGCGTGCCCCACTAGTAAGCTCAAGGTGGCCGCTCTGCACTGTGCTCATACGCTTTCAGCTGGTTAGGCTGTTTGCTTCACGGCAAAACAATGCCACCCATCCTCTAGTTCCTTCATGTTTTGTTCATGTTACCTGCTTTCCTGTTGGGAGGAAGGTCATTTTGTTTTGTAATTTTTGTATTGACCAACGTATAGATTTTCATTTTCATGTGACATTTTTCACATCGATCACACTAATGTGAAGATTTAATAGTTGCTATATAGACTTGCAGCCCTTTATCACCTTTCTCTGTTGTTATGTTTCATAAATGAAGCTCGGTGGCTGGCTAGCTATGTCGAAAGATGACATACCCATTCTTAAGCCCTGCCTACTGAGCTCTGATTGGCAAATTGTCTCGCCAACTTGGGAAACAGCTGCCTGTGATCACAACTCCAGACCACTTTGAAAGGCTGAACATATAAGAGATGTGGGCAGCGTTTTTGAGGTGTGAAATTCAGGCTCACTTTCAGGCTGAATTTTGATTCAGGACAATGCAACCGGCGAGTCCAACAGGAAAGGTGTGAGATATTGTGAGAAATTTGCATCCCGATTATTTTTGATCAATATTGAGATGTATTTATTTATTTTAGGGACACATTTTTGCAGCGCCATGACAGCTCCCCAAAAATGAAGCCAAAACATCTTGATCACTTTGATTTGATATGCAGTAGAGTTAAAGAGCGGAGCACGTATTTTAACGTTTATATCACAGTTGATCATTTTAGTTTAATTGTGGAAAGCCAAAATTGTGGTTCCAATTTATATTCAATTGATTGTGCAGTTCAACTATGAGCATTTCAAGGGGTTGGTTGGTTGATGCCATTAACTCTTTCAAATGGGACCTAAATTCTAGCAAAAACCTATAGGTAAATCATTTGAACCTTTTAATTCAGCCCAAGTCCAAAATCAAACACTTTAAGCTTTCATTTGAAGAATTGAATAGAAAAGAGGCAAAATAATTTTTAACTGCCTGCACCGACACGAGGCAAAATGTCTATTGAGCACCGTGGTGTCTGCGTAGGCCAAAGCAGCTATTGTGTCTGGACTTCAAGGATAAACCTCTCTCCTGCTCCACATTTAATTAGCATACTCCACTTTTTGCACTCTCCGCTATGCTTTTCAACATTTGCCCATTTTCTTATGATTCCTCATGAAAGCCTGTTTCCAAAATGGAGGTCACAAAGGTTGGACAGAAAAGACATCTAATTATCGAGAGTCAGAGTTTGGAGTAGCAGCACGGTAGTTTTATCATTTAGAGGCATCTAAGTCCGTCCCCTTCTCTCTCAGGAAAATAGAGAAGAGAAAAAGAATAGAAAGACTTTTATTTGGTGTTACATGCTGGAGCAAAACAAAAAAATTACATTATATGCTTCTCACTTTGGAATTGATCCCAACCTTCATTCACAAATATCTGGTCATTGATGGGCATGAAAGGTTAAATTAAATTATTTGTGCGCTCTGCTTTATACGGAGAATAAAATATGTTTCACAAGACTTCTGAGTTTCTTCACTGTGCTTTGTGGCTTAGGGTCTTTTAGCCTCACGTAACTTGCTTCTTGACTGTAAATTACACAGCGAAGGACATGAAGGTCAAAGACTGTACAGCTTGAGAGGAGCATCTTCACACACACACACACACACACACACACACACACACACACACACACACACACACACACACACACACACACACACACACACACACACACAAACTATTTACAGAACAGAAGGTTTCTGTAAATATCCCTTTAATCGGCCTAATGAAAACACAAGCAGAACACAACCACAGGCTGTACCATAATAAGCCATTAAATATGGATTATGGAGGAACTACCCTGAGGTTCTCTCTCTCTCTCTCTCTCTCTCTCTCTCTCTCTCTCTCTCTCTCTCTCTCTCTCTCTCTCTCTCTCTCTGGTGCTTAATATTGGGTTGTTCAGTCAGTGAGAGTGAGAGTTCACACACACACACACACACACACACAGCTGTAATTAGCAGCTTAGGCAGCCAGCCAGCTCTGTAAATGCACTGTGATACGTGTGTGTGTGTGTGTGTGTGTGTGTGTGTGTGTGTGCGTGTGTGTGTGTGTGTGTGTGTGTGTGCATGTGCCAGGGCTGACGACGACGTATAAATGCTTTTCCCTCTGAGCTTGTTTCTGAGCAGGTGTGCATATTCTTCGTGCACACCTGTGTGAGTGTGTGAGTGTGTGTGCGCGGTGAGTCACACAGTTGTGCGTGGGAGTTGTGTTTGTCTTACCTGTGTGCTGATGGAGAGCTGTGACGTGTATGTGTGTGTGTGTGTGTGTGCGTGTGTGTGCATGTGCGTGTGTGTGTGTATGGGTAGGGTGATTGCTCCCTAACACCTGGTATTAGCCCCAGTAATCCTCACACCACATCATACTCACGCACCAGTCCCATGCAGATCAACTTCAGCTCTTCCCCTGTCCTGCTTCGAAGTGTGTCACAACTCGTTCTTGGGGGAGTTGAGGTGGGGAAAATATTCCAGCCTAAAGCTTCCAGATCAAATAACTCATCCCTTGGCAGCCATGTTAGCTAGTGATGGAAGAAGTACTTATTACACCTAATTTCACTAATAGATTCCGCCATAATACTTCCCCAGTTGATAACTTACATTAAGATAATTATTTTTTTATCCTTCCAAGTTACCTGTTTAAATATAATATAAAATGAATTGCAAGAACTTCCAGAACAAAAATGTGAACATAGGATAAAACCAGGTTTTGAAATTCATTTTCTCAACCCATGTATCAAAAAGACTGTCAATAGCCGTAAAAAAAGATCTTCACTATGTTTTTGGTAATAAAATGTTCTATAAATCAGGCAATGAATGATATATGAAAGAACTCCTCTGTTAAAATCATCAGGATATGGATAGGAAATGAAACTGGAAAGTTTGGTGTATGTAAGTGCTACTGAAGTGATTTTTGGCTCAGAGCATGTGTCTTAAAACTCCATAAGTTTTATAGACACTACAGGTGAATGGGGAAAAAAAAGATTCTGGAATGTTAATTTTTAAACATGCAAATGAGGCATGATCTAATGCAAACTTTGCCTTAATTTAGGAGAAATCTACAGACGCAAATAAACAAAGTCTAGTAAAATAAACACCTCGATGTGTATTTTAAATGTTTCTTTCCAGTAGTGTGAAAGAAGACCCAAGCCCAAAAGCTCCTTTTGTGGGGTTTAGAAATACTATGTGAAAAAAACTACACTGAGAGTAAAAAGTGTCATAAATTCATGTGAAATTTAGTTGAGTGGAACTGTAGGTGGCGTTAAATGGTAGTACTCAAGTAAAATCTTTTTTCATGTCGTGTGTTCTTGTGCAGCAGCTCTGCTGGTTCAGGTTCAGTAGGTCATAGTTTTGGTGAACTAGTACCACTCAGTGTATCAACTTTTAATATTCACATAACAGTAGTGGATGGATACACACATTACTGTATTTCACATTTTCTTTTTAAAATTTTATGAAAATCTGGTCAAGTGTGTGTTGCCTTTTAAAATGGAAACCTGCCTGCCTGCCTGCTTCTTTGAGAATCAGCCCTTTCCACATCAGTCCATCTTTCATTTTGTCCCTCTGTGGGCCCGTCAGTACAGCCTGACCTCACATATTGGATTTGCTCTCTCAATAATTAATGGAGGAGGTATTTTGTAAAGCTAAAGGCCCGCAATCCTTGGTGTCAAATTCAAAATTAGTTCCTCCTGTATTATTAAAATCCCTGAGGGCAACAGGTTAAGAAGAGGAACTCTGTAAAGATAGATAGATAGATAGATAGATAGATAGATAGATAGATAGATAGATAGATAGATAGATAGATAGATAGATATCTTCTTTCTTGCCTCTCTTGCATCATTGTTGCCTCATGTGTACACACTGTTAAACATTAACACTTCCCACAATGCACTTTTCATCTCACCTGTGAAGAATGTCAGATGTCACTCAGCAGAAGGTTGACAAAACACATGTGCACACACAGACACCCCACTTATCTTTGGCTTAAAATATTTTGTCACAAAACATCCTGTTTGTTCATACATATGGCCAGACAGCTCGTCTGTCAGAGACATGAAACTAATTGTATTTACAGAAATCTAATTACATGGAGATGAAGGATATGATAGATTATTAAAGTCACTCTGGGTGGGTGAAGTGAGGTGAAAATATTCTTCAGGGCTGAAAATGTGTCAGTTAAATATTTGTGGCCATCCCGAGCTGTGGGACGTCATTTTATTTGTGTAAAGAAAAATCCTTTTTGGGAACCCATACAATAGTTGTTGAGATTTTGTATTCAGAACAAAGTGGTGGACCTACCAACATTGCCATAGAGCCATGCTGCTATCATCACTGCCATGATGTGTCATGTCAGAAAGGTGTAAAGAACATCAACAAGGGACCAATATTTTGTTTTACTCTGACATACAAGTGTACGGCCAGTCAGATGTAACATTTGCTTTCACTTTGTCACGCCGCTGTTGACAACAGGAACAGTGGTGGCCATTACATTAGCAGATCAGATAGATAAGACAGGATGTTACTTATTGTGTGTGTCACGTTGCTGCATCCTTTCAAACAAAACTAAAAGTGTTGACACTTGTTTTGGGCGGCTGTGGCTCAGGATGTAGAGCGGGTTTTCCTCTACTTGGAAGATTAGAGGTTCGATCCCCAGCTCCTCCAGTCCACATGTTGAAGCGTCGATACTGGACCTCAAATTGTTCCTGAAGGCTGAGACCTCGATGTATGAGTGTGTGAATGATGAATTTACACCCTGATGAGCAGGTGGCACCTTGTGGGTGGGAATTGGTTAATGCTGACTTGTAGTGACAACGGTTTGAGTGATCGGACAAATAGAAAGTGCTAGAAAAATGCATATCCATCTACTATTTTGCTGCATAATTGATAATTAAGGCTGACTAATGTGACCTTGGTTGTATTCTTATCAATATATCCTCTGCTGATTAATAAATCATACATCATCAACGATGAGATAATTTAGAAGAAGACTAAATTACAACTTTAAACAAATTGTCAGCCACCATTTAACTCTGTTCCATTCTTTAGTTTAGGCGCTATAAATTAGATTGAAAGTCAACAAGTCCTACTGACACATTTTCAAACTGAATGTTAGTAGTAATCTTAGTCTAGTTGAAGTATTTATTTATATACAAGAGATATCTTAATTAGAAGGTAGAATAAAAATTAATCTTATTAAATTCCAGGCAGATTAACAGAATATCCTATTAACAGATTTATCAGGGATCATGGACATAAACGCCACTGTGTTGTTATTATTGCATCATCTACAGCCAATTGAAATTAATGTGATGGTAGAAAGCTTTAGGATGCTGGACACCACTATTCCAATTATCTCACGTATTTGTGTTATTTAGGGAGTATTTTCCTCAGCTATTTGTTTTGTTTGTATTGGTTGGGTAGCGCACACCTCAGGTTTATATGAGTTTTTAAAGGACCAGCATGCACCTGGGCAATCCTATGGTGCTTCAGTGTCTTTTTTTGATTACTATCTTGACGTTTCACTTTGTTCCGTGTTTTCACGTTTGACTTTGTTCATTTTTTGCGCCTTTATTCTGGATATGAGATTGAAAAGATGTGTTCTCATGTGCAACTGTCATCCACATCCACATTTCCTGAGGCAGAACAATCCCACTGGACCCTAATAAATCACAGATGAACTGTCTTTTGTCTGTCCTAAGCACGCAAATGTCTCGCAGCCTTGGGTGACATGACAAAGAATTGTTGAACATTTTCACACTTTGTGAGCTCAGTCTGTGGAGACAGATTTATATCAGTTGTATTTTTTATGCTACCTACAATCCATGTCAATCTCACTTTGTCCATCTGAAAGAACTCAAGGACATTTTCAAGACAATTCAAGCTTTTCTGATACCCTTCAACCGATCATATCCCATCATCTCAGTGCACAGGTGTGCATTTAAGGATTGTATTATTTGGTGACAACACTGGACTCAGCCTTGTGCTGGAGACGTCCTTTGTTTCAAGAACTCCCAGGCATTTTAAATAAATGAGGAAACATGACAAAGTACACAGGATTTTCTTTAGCTTTTTAATATTTTAGCATACTCATGATTCAGGATGCAGGTAGTGAATCCTGAACTCTGTTTTCAAAGTTGTGTGTTTATATGCCCACATCCAATACAACCAACTCCCTCAAACACAAGTGTAAGACTGGAAAAAATGGTGTAAGGGAACAAAGTTGAGACAGTGATTACACTTCATCACAAAAATGGCAAGATCAGGTAGTAGTGTAAAATAAACATAGATTTTAGGAGGCACGGTTTGAATAAACAACTGGCAAACTGGTTTAATATTATACGTATTAATAATTTGCAAAGATTGAGTCCACAATTCCCACATAAGTTCAGCATTTGCCAGTTCATACATATATTACTTTAAAATCAAAAAGAATGTCAAAAGAATGATGTGAGAGGGAAAATAGTGATATGAGATATGAGAGTGATTGGAGGAAGTTATAGTAGACCTGGCCCTGGCTTGACCTGTTTGGCCCTGTAATTGAAAGTGGACTTATAAGGGATGAACCCAGGGAAGGCTTGTTTGAGCCCCGTAGTGACAACGAGACTGAAGATGAAGCCACAGCTGGCCCTGTGTTTGAGAGCCAGCCATTGTAGTTCAAGTTGTGCAGACAAGATGTTCTGAGTGGCCGTTAGACAAGACTGGGACACCAGAGACCATGAAGACTCCCTCAGGGACAAAACAGAGAAGAGAGAGAGAGAGCGAGAGAGAGAGAGAGAGACAGAGAACTAGTCTAGAACAAGGTAATGGTGGGAGACAGAGTGGTGCAGCAAACAAAGGAGTTCATAGCTGTCAATCGTTTTCTTTTTTTTCTAGTTCTATCCATTCTTTTGTCTGAGGGGGGAACTGTAAGAGCCAGGAGGCCCTGAACAGCAGCTGGCAGGTAGGAAGAGAGGGAGGGAGGGAGGGAGGGAGGGAGGGGGAAGGAAGGAAGGAGGGAGTGAAGGAGGAAGGGAGGAATGGGTATTAGTGAAGTGACTGGAGTGGTGGAGGGCATAGAGGCCAGGAAGTTTGGCCATACGCTCAAATCATATGTTTATCTACATTAGTAATACTACAGTAGATATGTAAGGAAACATACGAAGAAAGTGATAAAGCTAAGTCGTCACGGCGACACAATATGAACAGGATGTAATTAAATAAAAGTATAGATATGAACGTATGAAACGTACAAGTAAGAATAAAAGTCCAAATTGAAGCTATGATTACCAATGTGTGATTGAAGAATATGAGTATAAAACCTTTGAAAAAAGGGTTTTAGCAAGATAAAATTGTTCATCAGCAATTCATAATAATATTACAATGTTTAATGAATACCAGATAATAATCCTTATTTCTTTCTTTTGTGGTATAGAGTTCAACTTTGGACATACAGAATATTCTACATTCAGACATAATAATAATAATAATAATAATAATAATACTTTAATTTTATATAGTGCTTTTCTAGATACCCAAAGACGCTTTACATAGGGCGAAGACAAACAAAACATTCAAACACACACACACACACACACACACACACACACACACACACACACACACACACACACACACACACACACACACACACACACACACACACACACACACGCACACACACAGAGTGGGTCTCAGGTAACCAGAGAGTCAATAGGCTGCAGACAGACAAGTGTGATTACAGCAGATACTGTTGCTCTCACTGCTCAGTGGTTTCTCTCTCTGGTGTCTCAGGGAGAGATGGATGAAAAGACAGAACAATCCATTTGTTTGTGCTCTGCTGTCTCAGTGTCTCTGCAGCGAGCTGTCAACTTACAGTACAATGTCAGACATCAGACTTGCTGTTAAGTGTCTCTCTGATCTCTAGACACATACTGGATGGATCATGTTTAATTTACACTTTGAGAATCACTGATATGAAACAATGCAGAGTCCTGTTGTAATTTGGGTCAAGTTGTTGTCACTATTTGATCCATTAATCACACATGTGTACAGTAAAGACATCTGCACCTTGATACATACATTATTCCTTGATTCCCCAAATTAGTAAAAGTCCAACATTATCAAAGACTGGCTGTTTGTCAGTTATTTGGACACAGTTTTAGTGTAGAAATGACAGATGTTACGGCAGCTTCCTGTATCATATAATGCAAGCATATCAGAATCACAGTCAACTTTATTGGCCATGTTTGCATACACATTCAAGGAATTTTACTTTAGTTTTTCCCTTGCTCTCAACGTACATACACAGAAATAGACAAATAAAACAGAAAATAAGTACAACAAAGTAGAATAAGGCACAACCATTGAACTACTATGTACACGTATACATATAAATATACATTCAAAAGTATGTATATGAACATAAAACAAAAATGTAAAAAGCAACCAGTCGCTAAATCTTTCAGATAAATGTTGTGGAGTCAAAAGTGCAGTCTTCCCCTCTGAAATACAGGGTAGATGTGTAGAAGCATAAAATGGAATTACTCAAGTAAACTACAAGTAGGCCTATGTCAAAATTGCACTTGAGTACATTACACGAGTAAATGCACTTATTTACATTCCACCATTGCATTGCACTCTGACTTATTTGTATTAATATTAGTATTGATAAAAACCTACTACAAATGAAGGCAACAAGTCACAGGTGATGGACCAGCTAGGATCTCTATGGTCACATCCAAGCTTGGATCTGGGGAAAAAGAGCAAGTAAACCAAACAAGACCAGCACAGTAGGGCAGGACTACCTGCACTCACAGCTAACATCCAATCACAATGACGCGTCAAGGCAGTAATAGCCAATCACAGCGTAGTATGGTTGGACCAGTGCGAAAAAATATTACGCGGGCGGGAATCTGTGCAGGGGGCAGTTTCAACTTCGTCGCAAGGGGACCGAGTCTACATAACGAAGCGATATGATAAATAAGGTTAAGCTTACGGCTTAAGTTTAAGGCTAGCATAACTGTGCCATGGCATATGTTGAAAAGGCTACCTCAATGATTGCTACCTTAATTAATCACTGGTGTAATGCACTAGCAGGCTGGCAAGCTAACTGACCCAAATAAAACATTGCATGATGAAGGTGCATGCTAGGTTATGCTAACATGCTAGAATACCCATGGGTGGATTCACGGTCATTTCTACATCCAGTGAGAAACGTTTTCCCTTCAGTCAGGTGTGTAAGGGCTTCCTGCTGTCTGTGACAACAATCCCTGATGTGACTCCACAGCCTCATATCAGCTCGACATGTTCGACACACTTTAAGGAGTGCAGTGGTACAGAGAGGCTGGGGGGACTGGTTATAATGGAAATAAACAAGCAGGGAACTGGATCCTGGAGCAGATACAGCACACTATTTCTGGTTAAGGTTGTAACTCGTGAGGGTTGCCTGGCAACGTAGCGTTATGTGCATGTGTGTGCTGGGCTAATACATTTCAACTGATCAACTTTTATTTTTACCCAAGTGCCTTTTACACAAGTACTTTTACTTGTACTTCAGTTAGATACACACTTTTACAAACTAACTGATACATTATTAAACCTTCCAAGTTTATGCAATGTTCACCTAAACTGGTATACGTGTAAAGTAGCATGAACGATATCACACACCCACACACACACACACACACACACACACACACACACACACACACACACACACACACACACACACACACACACACACAGCTGTAAACAAACACGGTGCCCAGTCTGTCTCCAAGCAGGTCAACTATAGCCTAATGTCTCGTGCATACAGCTGACCGTGCGTGTGTGTGTGTGTGTTGCTGGCAGTGCCAGTGGTCCATTCATTTACGCCAAGCAGCCTCGAACATTCAATCACCCGTTTATCTCGGCCTGTCTTCCCCCAGACACACACACACACACACACACACACACACACACACACACACACACACACACACACACACACACACACACACCCCCCCCCCAGGCAGATGGTTGTGCCACCCCACCAAAGCAGTGTGACAACACACACACACGCACACCCACCCACATATATATATATATATATATATATATATATATATATATATATATATAGACACACAAATAAAGTGGAGGGTACCGTCTGTTTCAGCTGCCTCCTCTTGTCACGGAGAGGTTGGCACCGGTCGTGCCCACCATCAATCCATCAAACTACTTTCTCTCTCCCTGTGGGGAACTGCTTTCATGCTCACCTGTTAGTGTTACATACGAGTGAATATAACAGGATGTAAATAACAGAAAACTCCCTGGAAACAAGTAGAAAAAGGCACAGTATTGATTTACAGCCTTCAAGGGTTTTGAGGTCCCCTGTGGCGTTTCTGACAACTAGTGGTTCGGTAGAGAAAAAAGTTTTTTTTACCTCATGGAAAGCTCACTTATTAACACCTCAAGTCTTGTTTGTTAAATCTGTAGAAAAACTGAAGTGTAACAACATCACGTTGTAGTTTTATAGGGGGTTATGTGCTGGTTGGTTGGTCACATTAACTTCCTGGGAAGTGACAGAGCAAGGTGAGCAGTTACTGCTTGTTTTCATGTCTTTACGCTCAGCTAAGCTAACCGGCTGCTGATGGTAGCTTCACATTTACCTTACAAGCATCACAATGGTATCCGTTTTCTCATCTAACTTATATCTAAAAGTTAAATGATCATATTTCCCAAATTGTTGAAGTATTCCTTTAAGATATGGTTAAGTTTAAGCAAAATTGAACACTTTAACAAGTTAGTTTAACAATTCACATGGCCACTTTGACAGCTCCGGAATCAGAACCCGCGACAGCGATTGTGACAGTAACCTTTCTTTTAAAAGATGTCGACCGATTTTAGATAAAGAGTAGCTGTATAAAGCTCAGAGAAGTGATCTTACTGAAACCAACTGGTTTTAAAACAGAGCAGCAGATATGAGAGGCCTCCATCATGATCACTCTAATATGTTGGACAGGGAGAATGCGAGAGGACGGATAGGGAGAGAAAAAGGAAGGATGGTTGGCTTTGAGGCCGCTTGCAGCTGTCGTGCTGCTTTCCCCGAGGCTACACACACACACACACACAAACACGCGCGCACACACACTCAATTAGACCTTACGACTAACACATAAATCACCTTCCTAACAAAGACAGTGACAACTAATCTTAACGGACGATGCAGATCACTGTGTGGATGAATGGCAGCGTACACTCGTGAGCATCTGTGTATGTATTAACATGCATGTATAGTGTGGTGTCGGCCCACGTAGAGTATGTGTGTGCGTTTGTTTGTGTCTGTATATCAGTTGGAAACACAACTTGGGGGAAAGAAATTACTCACCCAAAGTTTAAGTCTTGTAACTCTGAAATACGCTCACACACTCACACACCCGCATACACACATACACACAAACACAAAGTCATGCTTATCCCTGTTTCCACCTTACAAATCAACACATGCTTTTAGATTACCACACACACCTTAATCTCCTCCTTAATTCCTCAATGTCTCAGGCAAAGGTACAAGCCAGCAGAACCCAGATTAGATTTAGGCTGAACCCTGACAACTTGGCAGTGCTAAAAAATACCAGCATACAGCAATAAAAAAATTAAAATCAAAATACTGAGTCAACCGTTTGCATCAGATTTGCGAGGAAATCCAATGTGATTACACAGTGTCAGGATTGTAATGTGATATTTTCTGCATGCAACAGAAAATGCCAGTCTGCACAAATAGACTGTAAGTTGTTGGATTGAACTACAAATCAAGTTTACTGGCCTGATGCTCACCAGGGAGATTTCTCTACAGTCTGGAAGCACAAAGTATGTTAATGAAGAGTTCATTTTTAGATACAGCACCTCCACATACACTAAATTAGAATTAATATCACCTGTATATTTTCAGCACACATATCATTTGCAGATTTAAACAGTGTTTGTGTTGTGGGTGTGGATTTTTTGCCAATGAACAACTAGACACTTATGCTTCCTATTTGTACTTTATACTGGCTCTCAGCTGTGTTACCACATTAACGAAACTTTAGAAAATCAATCTAAAACCAACTATAATAAAGTGTTGGAAAATGGTCAGAAGTGATGTAAAATATACAGGACTAGAAGTTATTTAAGTATTAGTAATACGCCAAAGTTACCGTCATAGCAAACTGCAATTTGTTCCATATTAGAAGGTTTACACAATCTATTTGATGCTTACTCAATAAGCCATTTTTTGTTATTTAATCACAAGATATCCATAACTTTTCTGTAACAACTTATCATTGTGTACAAACATCTAAAAATCTGTAAACCGCAGCAAAATTTGCAATAATCATATCAAATAAATAAATCTGATAGCCCATGAAAACTATATTTGCTCAAATGTAAGCCTTTAACAAATAATTCAATAAATAGATTGTAGCCTTTGCCAACATATAAAAAAAAAAGTCCTGGCTTTTTTCAGACTCTGTCGGTGCTTCAGTGCTCGCGACAGTGCTCAAACCAAAAACGCGCCCTCTACACACAACAAAGAACGCTACTCTAATAATAATGATTAATGCTGATGCATAATGAATAATGTGTTATTCATTATTTTAAGGGCTATTTGGGATAACTGGGTTAATGCATAGCCTTTATTATCAGAAATCCCGGCAATGCATCCGAATACTGATTTTGACATTGATTCCTATGGCAACAGTCGAAGCTCCAGGTCAGCCTTACATACAGTATTTTTAAATGTGCATCTTTCTTCAGTCGTGCAATCTTTTGTAACATTATTTGCATGTAGGTATGCTAATGTTAATGCATTATGTTGAGTGTGTGTGCATGTATGCTCCTCTTTATTACCATATGATAAAATGATACACAGGATTGAGTGTGGCGTGCCTGTGTGTCCATGTGTTTGCGTGTGTGCGAGACAGGACCACTAAGCCCGTCAACAAAGGGGTCCAGTGCTGGTGGTGTGGTCTCCCTTCTGTCTATCTCAGGTAGAGTACGTTACTGCTAATGCCCTCTAAGATCCCTGCGACGCTATCCCAGAAGCCCCCTCTCTCTCCCACAATCCTCTTTGCTCCGTGGGCCCCTAAGCACCTTGGCGTAGTGGAAGGTGGCTCGCTGCGGATTGTCTTAATCTCTCCTTTTCCTTCAGAAAAGGGCTAAGCCAACCACGAATGTCACTCTCCCTATCACTCCAAAAACCAATTGGTTACAAGGATATATATTTTTCTCTTCTTCTCTCTGCCTTCATATCGGTTTCTCCCACCTCTCACCTCAATGTCCTCACATCCTCTCCCTATTTTTTTCAAGGCCGATCTACAATATCTACAAAAAATTCTTGCAGTAGCAGGAGACATTGCACCAGTTTGAGTCCAATGTGCTTAAACTAACTTAAAAAACACTGTGCAGTTTGTCACATTAGATAAAAAAAAAAAAAAAAAAATTACTTCTCATCAATTACTTACTACAAAAATGTAGCTACACGTAAAGTAATGCCAGATTTACCCTCTTTTTCATCTCCGCCTTAATGCTGCAACTGAGTTGAAGATAAACTCCTGCGGTTGAGCTGAGGTCGTTCCAAGGTTGCACGAGTCGATGGGAAACCAACAGAATGAACTGTCTTAAAAAACAACAACAAACTAATGTTTTTCTTCTCTCGGACCAGTAAATCCTGTGCCTGTGTTTTTGTCTCTTGTGTTTTGGGTTTTTTGGGATGTTTTTAGCACAGCTGCTATTAGCCCTCATGTTAATCCCCTTGGAGAATAAACTCATTAGAACATTAATCACTGGATTCTAATTACCTCTCTCTCTCTCTCTCTCTCTCTCTCTCTCTCTCTCTCTCTCTCTCTCCCATCTCTCTCTCTGTTGCTTTCTCTTTCTTTTTCCGTCTCTTCTCTCTGTCACTCTCTAATTCAGGTACTTTGGCAAACCAACCGTCATAGAGTTCCCAGGGGGAAAGTTACAGTAAACTGCATAAATAACCAGGTTGAACCAAGGGGAAAGTTCAACAGAGCCAGGCTTTCTTTGCTTTAGCTGGCTTGACAAAGTCTAAGTAAGAGAAAGCAGTTACCACGGCGATGGATATTAACCTGCTTTGTTAACCCAGAGTTTCTTCCTCATGCTCTGTCCGCATTTACATAAAAGGGGTGTTTGGGCACGTTATTAAACTCTACTAATTGATGTACTTGGCAATCTAAAAAATGTTTTGATATTCACATATTACTGAAATGTACATTGATATTTAGTTTCATATGTTTTTATATTCCCAATCTTGCAATAGAATATCCGCTCATAGTGACTCCCACATTATTAAACCCTTTTCTTTATGCTTAGACACTCACAGCACTTAGTCAAGGTCAGGGAAAGATTCTAGTCTGACGACGCAAAGAAAGTCTGTAAAGGTTGGACCGTCTTTACCAACTGGTTTTCTTTGACTGTTTTGGACATATCATGAGTCTGTTCACCTTGGGGTGTTGATAACAGAAAAAAATAAATAATAATAAGCTAACAGGTTAATAGAGATGCAGAGTTAGGTGTTGACTCATAGTGGGTTCAACACTCTTCATGATCCCTTTCACTTTAAAGAACAACATGTTAATCCAAAAATATGTATATAACTTCATGCAGGTTTAAAGCAGAAATCTTCAGTTCATCTTAGATAATGAATATGACTCAACGCCCATTAAACCATTTAAGCTGTGAACTTTGAACTATTAGATTGAGATCCTGTTGCTTCAAAATATATTTTTTAAATGCAAGGTCTTCTTCTCGACTCACATCTATTCAGAAACTGACTTTGGTTGGTTTTTACATTGTACATTTTTAGAAGATGTTTTTCCTGTTCGACATCTGTCGCAAAAAAAAACAGCAGTTTCTGATTTATAAAAGACTACCCTTGCTATACAGACAAAGAGCACCACCTTGTGAAACTCACTTTACTCACCTTGTTAACGCTAAATTCAATTGTGTGTATTGCTCATTCAGGCCCGGGAATTAATTCAGACACATCTTTAATTCTCAAGTTTGAGTGAAATGTTTGCATTTTGTGGTCTCGCCGTGGGCATTTTGCCAACATTTTGAAACGGTGTGTGTATGTGTGTGTCAGCTGGGAGGACACTTCCTGCTAACAGGCCAGAGCAGGCTCTGAGAGCTGGGGGTGAGGAGGAGGAGGAGGAGGAGGAGGGAGGATAGCAGTGAGGCGTGGAGGTGCAGCTCCCTCACATTCACACGGGACCACACAACAAGACAACAAACTCTCTCTCTTCTTTTTTTCTCCCGCTATCTCTGGGTCTCTCCATGTTTTCCTCTCGGCTGCTGAAAGTGGAAACAGAAACTTAAAAGCAGCATCAGGTTTTCATATTCTGAGTGCATTGCCGCTAATGGTACTTGATACCCAAAGCATTTACTTGGCTTAACTGTCTAAAAGCATCACTTTGAGAGTGTGTGTGTGTGTGTGTGTGTGTGTGTGTGTGTGTGTGTGTGTGTGTGTGTGTGTGTGTGTGTGTGTGTGTGTGTGTGTGTGTGTGTGTGTGTGTGTGTGTGTGTTCTGGGTGGGACTGTTTAGCTGTCACCTACACAGAACCCATGATGCAGGGTCTTAGCGCTAGCTTCTCATGGCTGAATGCACAGGACACACACACACACACACACACACACACACACACACACACACACACACACACACACACACACACACACACACACGAGGCCTTGCAGCGTTGACAGGTGGAGGTAAACGGAGCAGAACTCTGCTAATCCACCTCTGCCTGGGAGAGAGAGAGCAAGAAGTGAAGTAAGAACAGAGTGATGTGAGGTGCAGTAGTGTTTTCTTAAACACTAAGATGTCACTAAATCACACATCCTTACAAATGTATTTTGTGCAGTCAAGCAGTGTTTGCAACTGCAGAAATTTACTATGAGGTAATACATACATCAGGTTATAAGCAATAAATGATTCACAAGATATTCAGGACTCCATATACATTTTACCACTTAATGCTTCTTAGCAGGAAAAGATATCTAGCTGAGACGTATTCTAGCTAGTTGTTAAAAAGGTGTTAATGAATCCATCTCTATAAGATGCATACGCAATCTTTAGTTCTCCCAAGTGCAACTTTGTCAGTAGCAACCTTTGAAAGAAATAGCTTCTACAGGGTCTACAGTGTTGAAATGGCATCTGAAGTTTAGTTACACTGATGCTAGACCTCACACTCCCTGTCTCAGTCAAGCGTTAGGAAGAAGCTGAATGGATCCCATATAGGCTTGGGCAGTAGTAGGGTATTACGGTAAACAATGGTATTTAGAAATCCAGAAGGTTGTTATACACAAAATTTACACTGTGAACGTAGCATTGCACTATATCTACAGTTAAGGATATTCGTCAATGAATAAATGCTACAACTACTGAGGCTTGCCCCGCTTGCCACCTGCTGCTGGTTGTTTTTACGATGGACCGTTTTTTGTCATTTTACTTTTACATCCTCAAATTTTTGCTCAGCACCTACTAGTAGGAAGGTACGAAAAAAACATACCTCACAATCCTCATTCCAACAAATATAAAGTAGAGTTAAGCTGTTACCCCTAACCCTAACCCTAACCCTATTTAACTTGATCACTGATCATTGCAACTGATAGATACTGACAGATCTGTGTGGCTGAGAGAGAATTATTATGATTCTATGATATTTCTACTAATTGTTTGTTTTTATCATAGTCGATTCAGATATCTTTGGATGTTTAGTTGTTTTTTAAACGCTTTTTCATGCAGAAAGAATCATTTCAAATAAGCTTATGAGCACATCTCTTGTAAAAATAAGTGTTGTTTTGTGTAAGTCTTTGTGGAGAAACTCAGTTATACAGATCTGCTGATTAAATCAGATAATTGATAAGTCAACAAAATCATCAACACTCCTTCAATGACAAATGCAAAATTGTGACGTAAAACATTTAATGCGATATAATGGTTACATTTTATATTTTTACTCAACAAATGTGTAGCGCACTAGAAAGAACTTGAAGTATTTTTGCGTTGGCACATGTTAACATTAACTCCTGGTTTCAGAAAACTGACTGAGCTAGCTGGAGGACTCCAGTAAAAAAGGGGATATTATGGAATTTACACACTGAATTTGGATCTCCGACCACAGTCGTAAGGTTTACTTCACAACTCGGTAAAACAAAGGAATATGATGCTGAAAGATGTTACGTGCTGTAATTGAAGCAAAAGTCAGACAGGTAATGCAGAGGAAACTGTATTTTGTTGCACTGGTGTTGCCATGCTTCTCTCGACTTAGGATCACCAGTGACACCAGCAGCATTGACGCAGCAAGAGACTCAACTACTCAGACAACTTATTGAATCAAAGATCAGACACTAAAACAAGGATACCAATGTGCATGATGAAGTGCTGAAACAAACAGATAAAGAATAAACTGCAGATACCGTACCATTATATAAAGACACGTTCATTTTCTTTGCTTTAAAGTTACTTAAAGGTGAAATCTAAGAAAAGAAATCAGGATTTAAAGGGTTATACTTTACAGTGTGAGAAAAATCACATAAATCAGTGTGTCAGACTTCTGCACACCACATCTACACAAACACACACACACACACACACACACACACACACACACACACACACACACACACACACACTCACAGCTGGAAGGGCAGTCAGCTTAGATGTTATCGTGCCAGTCTTATGTTGTTGCTTCAGGTGCTTGTACTGCAAGTTAGACCATGCAGCCTGCCCTTTATGCCCCCCCCCACACACACACACACACACACCCCCACACCCCCTCCACACACACACACACACACACACACACACACACACACACACACACACACACACACACACACACACACACAGTCTTTCTCTCTGTCTTTGATGTTTGTACATTTAGCTTCGGTATCTTGGGGGCGTCTGATGAATGTCATGCTACTTTTCCGTCTTTGCTCCCTCTTCCTCTTCAGTTTCTTTTCTATATTTCGCTGTTTTTCTCCTGTCCTCCCGTCGCCATCGTTCTCTTTGCAACCCTCATCTCCCCCCTACCTCCTTCCCGTCCTCCCTCTTTTCTCCCTTCAATCATGACTCCCTCCCACCTCTCCTCTCGTTGTTATAAGTGAGTGTCATCAAGCTCACAGATGTTTAGCACCATATTACCTCTAAACCCTGTTCCCTACATGTGTTTTTTTTTCTCTCTCTCTTTCACTCACACATGCTCAGACACACACACACACACACACACACACACACACAGACCGACAAACACATCACAAAGAGAGGGCTTCTGGAGTAATCATGTAATGTAAATTACCCAGCATACCAAGAGGCCTCTTCACCTGCAATCAGCCTCTTGATGTTTCAGTAAGAAACTTCTGTGAAATGGAGGTGGGGGAACATTTTATGACACATCCAGGAATGCAGTTTTCATAGAAGGAATGTAACTCATCTGTATCTATGTTAATATTGTGTCTGAACATAGCGTTATATATTGTGGTGTATTTTTTTAAAGGAGAACAGTTTTGGGCGAATAGCCTGTTGATTTAAATTGAGAGATCCACATGAAGTTATCTGTAACGTTATTGCTATTAACGTAGCAGTGCAGTGTGTGGACACTTTACTTGTCGGTGAA
Source organism: Anoplopoma fimbria (assembly GCF_027596085.1). Classification (NCBI taxonomy): domain Eukaryota; kingdom Metazoa; phylum Chordata; class Actinopteri; order Perciformes; family Anoplopomatidae; genus Anoplopoma; species Anoplopoma fimbria. The sequence continues at coordinate 9,263,484 of NC_072456.1, forward strand.
TAAATGCCACCAACTCCTGAGGACCCAAGCCACATTCTCGTGTCTTGCTTTCCAGCCACCTGTCGTTTGAAGTTAAGTGGGTTAGCCTCGAAGTTAGCAACAACTTCAGCTCAGGCTCTCTAATGGTTCGTTGACCTTTAAGCCAGAAACCAGGTGATTTCTGACAACCCACTCCTCTGAGTTCTGCTCAGCTTTTTTTATTTACTCATGTTTTATTTATTAAATGGTGTCCTTGTTAGAACAGTAATGGAATTATTGAGTCCTCATATGGGTACTTGCTAGCTGCAAGTACTCAAATGTAAGTGCTTGTAGTTAACCTGACAATCTGTGATGTGTGTCCCAGGACGAGGCTAGATGGGGTGGTTTTTACAATTACTGCAATTATTAATTAAATTATTTTGTGAAGAAATGTTGGACAGATTTTGTTCTCTTTTATTGCGCTCTTATCAATAGTCTTTGCCTTTTGTCTGGAAAGGAAATGTTATCGATTGGAATGACAGTCTTGTTAATGTGGCAGGCAGATAGTTGGAGTGAGTTAGGCTTTGTTCAGGACTATTTACAGTAAGCAGGTCCTTAGGAGGACCTGGGCTACCCAAGACGGCTCTGGCCCTCCTTTACAAAGAGGTTTAGCTTCTGCCTTCAGGCCGCCGCTGTAGTGTGTCTGTTAGGTGGATCCAATCACTGAAGTTTGTCTTTGTGTCTTTGGTTAGCAATACACTGAACATTTAGTACACTACTTTATATACTTGCCCTCTTTGCCTTGATTTCCTACATTTCCTAACACTTTATTCTGAATCACTTAATATATGATCTTTTTAAATCCCTATGTGTTAAGGATTCAAACACATCACATCATCAGCAGCATCATTGCTGATGAATGCAAATGTATCAAGATAACTCGTGATTTTCTGCCACTTTATAATGTTTTTTATTGTTTTTAAAGGGAAGGTTTCAGTTATGAACAGGATATCTTTCATTGAGGAAGGAAACTCTTAACCGTCTGTGTCTCAGACTGCTGCCAAATCCAGTCAGGCTTACTGTATTTTACCTGCCACTGGCCATAATGCAGCCGCAGCTTAATATGTGACGGGCTTGGCAAGGCATAAATAAGGATTAGCTGTTTGTCATATGTGGAATATAGAATAGTTGCAGCATGTCTCCGTTGAATATAAAATGCAACTCAGCTTTTAATGTCAGCTGGGAATGGCTACAACAAGGATTAATGTATTTTTTTTTTTTTTTTTAATCTTCAAAGTTACACTTCACACACTACACTTCGGTGGGATATTATTTTTTCGAGTTGGGGTGCTGAGGCACCAGATAACCACATGACACATAATAATTAGAAATGTATATTTTATGCATGTCAGACGTACAGAACGTGTAAGTTTTACAGTTTTACAGCAAGACTTCAGACAGCTGGAGCAGGTAGAGGTTCAATGTCTGACTGTTGCCGGGGATCAAACCTGCAACATACTGGTCAGTTGTTTGCAACCTTCTCTTCCTCTTGGCCAGTCTCTTACCCCCTATTTAGTGAAATACATTACATTTTAAGGTTAGTAAAGGTGCTAAAGTAAAGGGACATTTTGCTACCTACAGTCACCAACCGAAGGCCTATAAAAAGTTCATGAATACTTAACATCTTCGTTTCTAACCATTACGCACGGGCCAGGGGAATGGGTAGAAAAGGAAGGGTTTGAGAAAACAGCATACCAAAACAGTCCAGTTGCTGGTATTATTGAGCAGCCACACAAAAGCAAATACAAGTTTCTTTCTTTTTTCCAGCATGGTCGCTCTATCAACGTTCCTACATTTGTACTATAGACTCCTGCCTTATAACTGTCTGCAAACCATGGCTCTTTTGTGGAGCAACATGGACTCCGGCAGGAGGGATGTTAAATGAGATTGAGGTGCAACACAACTAATAAGCTACGATAGCTTCCTCCATTTTGAACTTTGGCTCTCTGTTCCCTCAAATGTCAACTCTGTCAATACGGTTTGCTGTCGGTAAAATACATTTTCGGGTCAAAGTTCCCCAAGGTTGAACACGACTTCTTATGGATTTACTTTGGCCCTGTTGGGGAATCACCTAATTGTGACGATTCCTATGGAATTAATTGAATTTGCAGCAAAAAATGTGTCTGCCTTCAATGCTGTTACTTTTAATGATGTAGTGGACGGAACTCTCCATGTTGCTTCTATTTGCATCTGTCATTTAAGTCACATGACCTTAACCATCCACCAGCTGTATGTCTCTCTTAAAAACACTCACACACACACACTTGTACTTAAATTCAGGCTTATTCACCTGGGTGGGCCTGTCTGTCTGGCAGCAGTGTGAGGATTAGACCAGAGATTAGACTGACAAAACACACACAACAACAAGAGGAAGTCAGGTGTGTGTGTGTGTGATGGGGAACTTGGGTGTGTGCACTAACATATGTGTGTACATTTCATGTGTGAGCGTTGCTTAGCCTCGGAGGAATCTCCCAGAGGAGTCACTCTCTTCCTCTCTTCTAAGGCATCCGACCATTCAAGTCAAATCGTTTATTAATCCGTTCAGTTAACAGTGCATTCCACTCAAATCTAGCTTTAAACTTTACGCTAGCTGTGCATTCCATTCAGGTCAACTCATCCAAAATGATATTACACTGAACCCAGACAGGAAACGATAATTGTTTTTCAGACAGTACAGACTTACCTGATACTTTCTCCTTCCCTCTTCCTAATTTTAGACTTTAATCCTTGTTCAGTACGCCCAATCCTGACCCACCCTGAGTCTGACAGTTCTCTCAGGTTTAACAATGACATCAAAAATGAGGTGGCTACCTCGAAGTTGATAAACCACTTCAAGTTATGGTTCACTGAGGCAAAACAGGAAGCAACATTTGGCATCCAGACAACCGGTCGGAAGATCCAAAGCTGAGAGTATGAATGAAGCTGGTAGTAAAACTGAACTGACAGCATGTTATAAAGTAAGAGGTGTAATGATGGGAGGATGAATTACGTAATTATCAAGATGCATCTCAAGCATTTGTCTTTTGCAAATCGTGGGAATGAAACTTTGGGTGTATTGGCAAGCGGTAAAATAAATATTCCCACCAGCATTGTCACTCTTCAGGTTTGTGGCTTATATGACGGGAGATTTAAACAATAATAAGGTACTTCCGAAAATTCTGTAAACAACATGTCTGTCACGCAGACAGTGCGTAAGACCTGACCTGCTGATTCCATGAGAGAACAAACAGAAATAACGTGTGTTAGATTGTGTAATATGACAATAAACTTACGTACACCGTGCCACTGTTGGCTCAAGTTACTTTACCAGGGTTGGGAGGGTTTACTTTAAAATGTAAGCCGATACTATTACGATTCATGGATAGAAGATGACTATACAATTCAGAAGATGAGATCTTGTAGCGTCCTTACAATATAAGCTATTATGTTAAATCACTTTTTAACTTTGTGGTAACATTTGCATCGTTAAGTCTCTTTCAGTTACTAGCTCCTGTTTGCATAGATGAAGAGACAGGAAAAGGACTTTTCACTGTGGTTGCTTACTAGTAGTAGTTCTAAAGTGCAACAAACGGAGGCCGCACCACATAGTGTTGCACCAATTGACAACATAGTAGATGCACTATACGGACAAGAAATGGTCCCATGGCATCTAAAATGTATCAATCCGATAATAAAATGTGACAAAACTGGTTCTTTTTAGAAGACTTGACACACGTTGACACTAAAAAACACCAAACAGTAGGCTATACTCTGATGCATCATACATGTGCAAGGAAAGGCTTCCTATTATAGTATATCAGCCACTGTGTAGCTTTACTATTTCCCTCTTCTTTATGTTCATGAATCTGGAGGCTTAAAGGTTTTTCACCTTTTGTGAATTTTTTGTTTTTACAGTGAAAATTGTGATTTAGTTTATCACTGTGCAAATGGTTGATATGGTACCAAAGGTGCTGATTGAATAACCCTTCCTTTTTAAGATTTCACTTTCATCTTTCTGTTCCTGTGTGATCTAAAACACAATCCCCTGGTTTGCTTCCTTACAGTGTTTTGAAACAGGTGTACCTAAATCCTTTGTCCTCACACAACTTGGTCTACATTTGACATGGACAATGTCAAATGTACATGCTATTTATTTTTTTTAGATTAAAAGCCTTGATCTTAATTTTGTTTTCCATCCAGAACCATGTAAAATAATTGGTAAAACACACCTGAAGTGACTAACAAGTTTGCTACATCAGGTCAGAGGTCAGGTCGGAGCTGTCAGTCGGGATGATGTTGACGGAAAGCTTGTCTGTCACTGGACTCATTGTCAACACTCTGCAGTGACAAGGCTCATTCCAAACTGTCTGGTCCGTAAGTGTGTGTGTGTGTGTGTGTGTGTGTGTGTGTGTGTGTGTGTGTGTGTGTGTGTGTGTGTGTGTGTGTGTGTGTGTGTGTGTGTGTGTGTGTGTGTGTGTGTGTGTGTGTGTGTGTGTGTGTGTGTGTGTGTGTGTGTGTGAATATCACAAGTCGATGAGGGCTGTGAGAGGGATTTGTCACGTTTATCATGGAACACATTCCATATATAAATAAATATATACATACACACTATATAAACTAAAGTTAAATTATAGAAAAAGTAGGGGTGTCAAGATTTTGATTCTGAATTGAAAATCAATCGGAATGAGCTTTTGAGTTCGTCCTTCGTAGTCAAAACACCGCTCAGCAATCTTTGTCAATCGCAGTTGTGTATATACACTTAACATCAATTGTGTGTCTACTAGCTTTAAAATGCTACGATTATGAACATTAAAGATTCTAATTAAAACTCAATACAAATAAAAATATGTTGAAAGAAAGTACTATAAAGAAGAAGATAAAGTATTTGCCATCCTGTGTGTTAAAGCCCTCGTGTCAAACGTCTGCCAGATAAACAGGCCCAATGTTTGGGAAATATACAGATATCTAATGCGAGAAACATGATCATAGCCTCATATCACCACTTTTAAAAATAACTTGACTGCTGTTTGTGCTTTTTTCCCTACATGTTAACCACAAGCTACAGCCTACACACACATGCACTCTTTATGGCAATGCATTAGTGTGTGAGTGCCCGTGCTTGCACGTAACCTCTGCCTTTTCAAGCCCTTTGTGAGTGTGTATTGTCTGGGCCAGCGATAGAAGTGGTTTTGGGGAGGGGCGGAAGTTTTTCCGGAAGGTATTTGTCCAGCGTGAGGGCGTCTCTGCCCTGAGACTAAACAGGAGGGAGCACAGGTACACAGAGCGAGGCTTAGCACAACTCAAACCGGAGGGAAACGATGCACTTTTAACACAACATCACATATAATATTCTCCAATAAGTGCAGAAGTTTATGAAAGTAAACTTCTCTAAAAATGCTAGTATTTTAAAACTTTGTTTTATTTTTATTGATGTGTACTTTCTGTTTTAATCAGCTTTACAGAGCAAATGCCTCATTTTCTGATTTCTATGGCAGTTTTTTTTTTTTCTCGATGTCTGGATCGCAGACTAAGCTTTTAAGGTAACTGCTGCTGTTCACAGCCTAAGAAAAAGCCCGGGAACAATGCTTAAAAAGTTCAAAACTGTTTGATTCATCTTTTTGCTGCAGGGTAAAAAGGTCAAGGAACATTCTTCCTTTCATTGCCGCTTTCTGTACTTCTCTACATCCCATTCTACCCACTAATACCCAATATTTTTAATAACACAGGTGCATTTATCGCCGAGCGGAGCTTCAGAAAGAAAACGCTTATTTTTTCGAGTTTCGTCACAGAGAGGAAGACCTTGGCTTTTTTGACATTCTCCAGCGGTTACTTTTTTGCATTGTCTCTCAAGCGTTTGGTCCCTCAACATCTATTTAAAAAAGGGAAAAAGAAACCTCCCATCTTTCCATATCTTTTTAAGATTGTGCATAGAGTTGACTGAAATGCAACAATACTTACTCTTACTCTTTAACCTACAAATTTTAAATCCTTTCCTTTCTTCTGGGGTGGTCTGCACTGATCTCTTTACTCTGACATACCGGTCAAAACACCACTGTGTGTGTGTGTGTGTGTGTGTGTGTGTGTGTGTGTGTGTGTGTGTGTGTGTGTGTGTGTGTGTGTGTGTGTGTGTGTGTGTGTGTGTGTGTGTGTGTGTGTGTGTGTGTGCGTGTGCGTGTGTGTGTGCAGACGTGAGGGTATGATTCAGAACTCCTAACAGTTAAACAAGGTTTTAACATTCCACTATTTTGGGTTTCAACTAGCATTAAGAGAGGGGAGGGTGTTTTCGGAATAGAGCCACCTTTTGTGGGAAAAAAAACCCTAATGTCTATTTCTGGGATTAAACCCTCGATCTGTAGTGAGAGAATGTAAACATAATTATAGCTCGAGAATTTATCTGAAGCTTTAGTCTTTACTGTGTTGAGAGTTTAAATCAGTGTCTCCAAAAAGTCATATTTTGTTCAATTATCAGCCAAATGAAATAATTGGTTTTATGAACAAAACACATCAACTGTGTGTTTGAAATAATAGAAGAGTTGAAGCTAAGATTACCTAAACATGGCTTTCAATTTTCTTTTTTTTAAACTAACCTGTCATTTCATTGTGATTATGAATCTTACTGACAGACATATCTACGGTTCATATAAGGTTAAGTCTGCCTTTGCAAGAGGTAGAAAACGATGCCATGAGAATGTAGGATATTGTTTTGAATAAAACAGTTCTAGCATAAAACAACTTAGCACATGCCACTTTTAATTAAAGAAATACAGCACAAAGTGCTTTACAACAAAACATAAAAACAGGGAAAATAGGATGGAAAATTCTACGACATTAATAATATAAGATCAAAACAAGATGAAATAGAATGCATAACATAAAATGGAAAATTAAAGCTACTGAAAAAATAATAATAGTATTGAAAGAAACTCAAAGTATCCGCCTGAAATGTAATTGTAACATCTTTGAGTTATGGACTGAGTTATGGTCAAACAAAATGAGATATCGGACATTTTATAAATTACACAAATCATATAACTGAGAAAAATAATCATCAGATTAATTTAACACGAAGACAATCATTAGTTTGAGCCGCATTCTGATATTTAAAGTTATTGTTGTGGTGGTCCAACATTTTATGCATCACAGCATCTCACCTTTGATTTTGAAAGGTTTCCATGCACCCTAGGGCCACGATACTTGCTCAGCACCTCGTTGACTACGCAAACTAAACTTTCAATTCAAGTGGAAAAAAGAAAAACACTTCAAAGCAAACTATTATAACAGCAATATGTATAATAGGAAATGGGATTTGAGGTTTTAATCTCTGCCTTGGCTCTCATCCAGCACACCTGGCCGGGCTCAAACAAACACACAAACAGGATCCTCAAAGACTTACAGATACAAATTGGCAACAGAGATCACCAAACAGTTGTGTAAAGCTGGGCTCAGTCACTTCCTTTTAATACAAACTCTCTGTGGTTACAGCTTTCTCCGTCTCCTCAAAGGAAGAAAGGGAAGGGAGGATCGCAGTCGGCATGAGGACAGACAGAAAGAGAGAGTCGAGGGAGGAACTGGAAGATTTGAATGCAGACAAAAGTAATGTTGAAAATGAAAGATGTTAATGAAAGACAAAGACCGTGAGAGGGAGAGAATACAGGGATGAAGAAGAAAGAGGGAAAGAAAAGAAAGGAGGAGAAGAAGAAATATCCTTCCCTCCCGGTTGTTGACATGGTGTCAGCCGCAGCTATCAGGGCTAGAAAAACACATCAGAGATTTGTTTGCTCTGTGAGAGTAAACTAGCCGGAGCAACGCCCTAACCCATCACACACACACACACACACACACACACACACACACACACACACACACACACACACACACACACACACACACACACACACGCACACACACACACGCACACATACAGACTGAGAAAAACAAAGTGTGAGGGGCAGGTTGGCTCTTGCAGTAGTGAAGCAGTTTGCAGAGCAGACAGAGAGAGTGAGAGGCATTAGGAGGTTGATCTAAGGCGTGGCCCTCACTCACTTACCTGGTCAGGTGAGGGAAGGGGGGGTTTGGGGGGCAGAGTGACGCATAGTTTTAAAGTATTATCACCAAAACAGGGACTCTTTAACTTTAACATTTGTTTTACAAAAAAGCTGACTTCCAGAAGGTGTTTTTTCTCCTCTGGTTAATCGACATAGGAGCGCTGGGAATCTGCGCCATGTTCATGTCATATAGAAGGTGATGATGGGCAGGATTCCCATGGTTACCACATGCAAGCATTGATGAGGTCACCAGTATTAATAAAAACAAGTGTAAGAGAGGCATACTGGATGGATGGTGTTCTAGCCCGTAGGCATAGACGTCTGACAGAAATATTGTGCGTGAGCTGACGGTGGTTGAAGTTTATACAACTTGCCATCCGTGTGTGACCATGGCAACCGCAAAAAAACACATAGGGGAAAAGGATGGAGGGGTCCAGGTCAGCCGGGCATTAAGAACACACACAGTAATTTCACACGGGTGTACAAAAAATATCACATGGAAGCAGCCCATGCGCCGTGATAAATGGAGAACAGTCACATTATTGACAGAAGACAAGGGTCACACTTACTGTATATATAACATGGCTGACTTTTGATTTATTAAAAAAAAATGTTTATCATCATTCATGGCAGCATTACAAACTTAGAGGATTATTCATCTCTTTTACGAGACATTCAAACACTGAATTCAGCATCATGTAGCACCAAGTATCACAGTGTTCAAAATGAGAGATGCATCGATACTGAAATCATATATCAGTCCATTACTTACTCAAATAGCTAGATTGGTTATCTGTGACAAAATCTCCATCTTAATATTTTATTAAATAACAAATTTAGTACATCTATACCTTACGTATTTATTTGTTATGTCTTGTTTTACAAAGTTAAGAAAGCAATGTTTAAGTTTTATGTGTCATGCATGATGTTGCTTGACGCATTAAAAATAATGTCCCCAGCCTCTTTCAAACTGTGAGGCATATAGTTTATTAATAACACTGCTATTGGAACGGTACTTGTTATCGGCCGATACCCACAGCCCAGGTACTGCTACTGCTATCAGAACAGAAAAAGTTGAATAAATATGAGAATCACAGTCCTGACTTAAACATAAATTGCGTGTCAATGCAAATTAAATAAGAATAATTTAAATAACTTCCATATTCCGCTTAAGGCAGAATAAGTATGACATGACAAAGATAAGAGTGCCGCCTACATAAAATATAAGAACATCAAAACATTCTGTGGGCTCTGAATACACCAAGTATTTTGTTTTAGTGACATAATAGAACAAAATAGTTAATTAATGCATCAGCGCGATGCTGATGGATTTAACTTCTTTGAGAAATATGTTTAAGATTAACAGTTTTTGGAAATACTTACAACCGTTTTCATAAGTTGAAAAAGAGCAGCTAATGTACTTACAGTACAAGGAGTTGACAGTGAGTTGTGTTTTATTTCTTTAATTAGATTAGCTACATTAACACATACACATTTACGCGACATATTTCTGTGTTTGAGTGACTGGCTAACATCCTCTAACCCCCTAATAAGCTTTAGTGATGTCATTAACACTGTTAGAGAGGCATTAAAACACTCTGATCTGTTTGTCTCTCTGTATGTCTGCCTCTCTCTCTCTCTCTCTCTGTGTGTGAGTGTGAGTGTGTGTGTGTGTATGTGTGTGTGTGTGCGTGTGTGTGTGTGTGTGAGAGAGAGACCTGTCAATGGTTGTGTATAGTACATGTCTGCTTGCCTGTGTATCAGCCTGTGAACATAAACATTAAATCCTCATTAAAATACTGTTAATCCCTTGCCATGACACACAACCTGCCTTCAAACACGCACGCACACGCACACACACACACACACACACACACATACAGTAGATGAAAACATGTCTGTTATTAGGAGGTGATTTGTCTTTCCGGTGGGTTTGTCATGATCAGCTATTAAACTGTTAAACATTAGTACCTTAAGTTTGAAGGTGGAAGCTGAAGGAGTATGTTGTTTTATTTTTCTGGAAGCTTCAATACATTTTCATTTTTGTTCATAAAAATACTTTTTTTAGAAAAAAGTTAAGATAAGTTAGAACTTTATTTATTCTTGTGTCAGACTTTGATCAAAGAAAACAAAAGAAGAATAACAAAAAATCAATAGAAAATAAACATATATGAACAATAAGTGATACTCATGATGTGTAAAAGAGGTAATACTGACACCACTGTAAAATAGAATAGCAATAAGAGTAAGATAAATATAGTAAAACAAATCAATTAAGATAGAAAAAGTCAATTACAACAACAATAAGGAAAAAACAAGAGTACAAATATAAAGTGAATAAGAGGTACTAACACAAGTGCCTGATTGAAACTAAAATGGAAAAGTGATATTGTGCGTTATATGGAAGAAAGTATAGTATAAAAATGAGAAACAAACCGGCATTAAACTGAATATTCATTATATTTTGGACATTTCAGCAGCAGAATATTGTCTTTATTCCAAAGGAAGGGGAACTATTTGACATGTGCACCCACTTGTACCCTCTTAAATAATTATTTTGTGCTTGTTAGCTCAGGATTAGTAGGACTGTGAGTGTTTGTTGAACTTTGTGGACCCACCATGACCAAGTCTGTCAGGATCCAATCTTGAGATTCATGCGTCAGAAAAATCTTTTGATAACTTTTTTAACAGATAACAGAGGACAGCTCTTGTCCTTAAACGTTGGCCCTAACTGAAAGTGGCACTCTGCTTGTTTCACATAAAGCATGAATTGAAGTGGAGGCATCGGTTAGTGAAACGGTGTTGGTTAAAGCTTCAGAGAACAGCCAAGAGGTAGAGAACCATTGGACTGACTGCTTTAATTACAAAGTGTGATGTACACTGGTAATATAACTATTTGGAGCATTATTTCCGTGCAAAATGAATACATATTTCCTAATTTTTCTGCTACTGCCAGCTAACTGTTGATATTGTACATATGTATATATAGAAATATCAGAAAATGCAGTTAATCACAGACCAATAACCACCCAACTGCCTAATTTAAGATCACTTCAAAAGGTATTGGACAATGTATAAATTAAGAAAACTGAAGCAGCGACTTGTTTGTTATTCATATTGATGACATCATCTTCTCTCATAAAGACAAACACAGCAGGAATAACAGAAAACCCTATTTAATACGGCTGCGTCAACTTTCAAACTGTGCTTTTGCAGAAAAATGGTTAAAGATTTCAAAATGTTTTCTTGTTAAATGCTGAAAAAACAGACATTGATTTATTGTTGAGCGCATTGTTCAGCAATATACCATCATAGATTTGTGAAGTATTTAGTCCCTGATCCAAATGAAACATAGAATTTGTGCCTTTCACAACGTTGATAGTGAAAATGGCAAGACTGTTCAGAAATATAATCACTTTTTCTTTTACCGCCAAGGTGACTGTACGTGAACTTCATTCACTTGGAAGAATTATAATGCGCCAAGCTCATGATAATGGCGCCAGCACTTTAAACCTCCGTGTGTTATGTTTCTCAGAAATTAATATCCCGTTTTAACAAATATATTAAATTGCAGAATAAAGACCTCCTTCCTATTTATGTTCATTTCAGTAATGTTTAAGATTCTTTAATGAAATGTGGACATTGAAGAGTGAAATCCTGCTAAGATACCGAAATAAAAGAGAAAAGCAAATAAGAACAGAGATGAGTAAAAACGAATGTGTGAGAAGCACACTTTGACATCCAAATAGTGCATCTCTCTTTACCTTAGAAATAAACAGATGGAAAGTGAAAGAGAACAAGCGAGAGGAGAGATGAGAGAGGGGGAGGGCCCAAACTGCTGTCTGCCATGTAGAGAGGCATGTTTACCACTGGTGTTTGTCAAAAAGACATTTCTCTCTGGGAGCAGCCATTTGGCTCCCGCCAGGCAGTTGTGACAGGGAAATACATTAGGGCCTGATTTGGTTTGTTTTGGTTGTTTTGGAGATGCTGCAATTATGAGAGACAGGGGGCTGGTGATGGAGCGGGGTCAGTTTGATTCTTTTTCCTGCTCAGCCTGCCGTCCTGTGCTCGTTTTCTGCTGCTCTTCTTCTCTTTTCCCACCTGTACCGCTGTCTTCCTCTCCTACCTTTCTCTCTACTTTCATCCCTCATGCTCTTTCTTGCTGGAGTTGAATTGTATGACTTTTTCATAAACGAATTAGAGCTCTTCCGAGATGTAACAATGGAGAGATTCATTCCAAAATGCTTCAGTTATAGGACATTTGTGCTTCTTGAAAATGTATCAGATAGAATTTAATAAGAAGAAATAATTCTCTCCACAAAATAGTTTTTCAAAAACAAATGACATAAAGCCCGAACTTAAACGGTAAAACAGAACCGGCTATAACTCTTATTTGAAAGAAAACTGTTACTTTTTAAATGCTTTTTGTGTTATTTAAGGTGACAGTCTAGTTGCCTCTACAGTCGGTCTGAAAACTGATTAAACAAGTTTTATAATACATTTTAGCATATCGCACGAAATGTCAGATTTGTGAAGTTCTTCGGCATTGCCTGACGATTCCTGGAAATCTAACTATAATACAAGAATTCTTGGGGACCCAATGGAGGTAGGAAGGAAATTTGATGCAATTTGGACACAGGACGCCTTCAATATCAACTTTGAATAATAAAGGAACAGCACTCTGTGTAGCAGCGGGTGTTGGTGTTTTAGGACTCAGCGGACGGAGTTGAACGACATGTCTGTAGTGGGCAGCAGCGAGATGTTGACTTTTGCTGCTGGGTGCTGGATGTAACGTTAGAACTGAACTCTTCTTCACTTCCGTTGAGTCAACGAGTGATGAGCTGTTTTCAACAACGCTGGAAAAAAAAAAATTGGGGGTAAAAGCAATCAGCCCTGCTCTGATCGGCCACACGCCTCGATTCCCTCACTTAGCAAACAATACAAGTATATATAATCCTGAAACCAGCAGGAAGTCAGCTTCATCTTCATACTTCATCTCCCTCTGTTACTTTCCCCACTTCCCTTAAATTCCCCCTTTATTTTGAGACGTCACACTCTTATTTTGCTAAAGGAAAGTGAAAATAAAAGAAAAAGAAACCTCCACTGTTATGGATTCAATATTTACACATTTTCATCTCTGAAAAACAACTACAAATTTATAGTTAAGTACTGTAATGGTTATTGGGTTTTTTTCATGTCACTCTGAGGTAAATGCACAGAGGACTGAAGAGTGTGGAGAGACTTCCATTCGTTCCTGTGCTCAGTCTTTCTCCTTATCTGCCATATCTTTGTCTTTTCTCTCCTTCTGTCATATCTTTTTTTGAGTCTCAATTGCCAATGTCTACCTCACAACATATCTCCCCTTTTCATGTCTCTCCTACTTAAATACTTCCTGTTCCTCTTTCTTCCTTTTCATCTCCGTTGTAGGTTTTACACCTTAGCATATATTTATATATATCTATATCACTTTGGAATACATAGTCATGTGCTTGCTTGGTTTTAACTTTTTTTTTCTCCAAATATCTCAAACTAAATGCTTGCTTTTAGATAATACTTGTCTCCAGTTAGCCTGCATAAATACAATTAGGCCTAATTTGTTTTTAGGGAGTTTGATATGGTTTCTGCATGAAAACAGTGCAGCAAGAGGCAGTCGGAGTCGGAGTATTAGAATGCTCTTTATTATACTACTACAATACTTCTTTTTTTTTTAACAATTTCTTTAAACACAAAACCTGACCTGCCGTTTGGTCAGTGATAACAAACTTATACTCTGAATCCAAAAATTGTGCAAACTCTTTACATTATTCTAAATTCTAAATTCTCCTGGAGATAAGTTTTTGATCGATTTTGTGAAAATGACTCAAAATACATCTAATATTTCTGGAAAGCTTCAGCTATAACAATCATGCAGTCTTGGGTTTGAATATTTCCCTATTCATCGATGAGGAGCAGAAAAAAAGCTCTGTGTGTGATTATATCAGACTGTGTGGAATTAGACGATTTTAACAACCTGGAAAGCGTATTAAGGGGAAAAAAGAGGAAAACTGTTTGTTAAGGGTTAAAGTAAAGTACCATACAACTAATGCAACTGTAGTAATCCTTTCCTTTCCTCTCCTCTCTCTCTCTCTCTCTCTGGATGGCAGCCAGATGGTTATGGCCAATAAAGGGTGCTACAGGAGAATATAAGTGTGTGTATGTGTGTCAGAGTGAGCAAGTTCATGTGTGTCCATTTCAAAGGCTCTTCTCAAACAGACCTCTCCTTTAATTCTGCTACCCAGCAGGACACATACTCACTCTCTCTCCCTCCCTCACACACACACACACACACACACACACACACACACACACACACACACACACACACACACACACACACACACACACACACAAACATCCCTCTCTCTCTCTCCTACGAGGGGCTAATAGGGTGAAGTGAGTGTGTCTCCATCTGAACAGTGGGCTCTCTTCAGGGCGGGCTCGAGGTCCTGAAACTGACATGTTGGGATTTGGCCTTTAATCAGCGACATCAGTGTGTTCCATAATCTGGGTCAGGACCCTGATTTGGGTCACAAGTAGATTAAATGTGGTCTCAAAATTCTTCAGGAAACACAAACAGCTTCAGCAGCAGCTGAACAAGTGGCTTGTCACTGCCTGGGTGTGAATCTGTGGCCCACACGGATGTAGATGAGATACTAATAAATCTGCTGCCAACATGAGGACCGTGGAACTACCTGATTATTATGAAGTAGAAAAAACGGAAACAGATTGTGTTGTAATGTTTATACGGACAAAAATATGTTTTTGTTTTAATCCAAGACTGAAGAAAACTTTCTAAAAATGTATTGGCAATAACCAAAATAGGCTGCACGGTGGTGTAGTGGTTAGCACTGTCGCCTCACAGCAAGAGGGTTCAATTCCCGGGCTGGGCAACCTTCTGTGTGGAGTTTGCATGTTCTCCCCGTGTCAGCGTGGGTTCTCTCCGGGTTCTCCGGCTTCCTCCCACAGTCCAAAGACATGCAGCTTAGGTGCATTGAAGACTCTAAATTGCCCGTAGGTGTGGATGTGAGTGTGAGTGGTTGTTTGTCTATATATGTCAGCCCTGCGACAGACTGGCGAACTGTCCAGGGTGTACCCTGCCCTCGCCCATTGACAGCTGAGATCACTGGATAAGCAGGTTACGGAAAATGGATGGATGGAATAACCAAAATTAAGAAGACATTTGCATATTATTCAAAAGTATAGCCCGAAATAATTTGTTTCAACAAACAATGTCATCGTCATAATAGAGACACTATATCAGAAAACACTCATTGGGGTCTTAAAGCAAGTTAATAAAAAAAATGATTTAGTGGTTAATGTTAGATGAGACCCAAAACTATTCCTCTGGACAGAAGGTTATAAACTGGAATGGTATCTTAACTTGGTCTAAATTTTAAGGGACGCAAACAGAGTGATTTATGTGGCGTTTACTCTGATTTCTTCTGTAGGTTGTAAAAATGAAGGCCGTAAAATGTAATATATATTAATAATGATTTATTTCGGTATTATTTCAAAATGTATGCATGGCATGCTAGATGTGGTTTATATTGAATTGCAGTATATTTTAAGCTCATATACAATGAAAAACGTTAAAAACCAAAACACAAGAAAACTGTTAACTGGAATATTGTACATACAGTGTACTTCTGTAACAGCGACTTTAAACAACAATTAATAATATGATGATCACCAGGGGACGTCCCTCTTTTACCTTTAAATTGCTACATCTCTGCTTATGTGGAAACAAATGTTTTTTTTAGTGATGGTGACCTTTCTGATCCCAGGGTCACCTGACGAGCTCTACCCATAATCCCTAAACCAAAGGCCAACCAGGAAGGTGAAGTCTATGTTTCACTGCTATACAAAGGATCTCGCTGACTTCCCATGTTTACACACACACACACACACACACACACACACACACACACACACACACACACACACACACACACACACACACACACACACACACACACACACACACACACAGACAGGCACATGCAGACGCAGGCAAACATACACACAGAGCAGCTGTTTAAACTCTCTTTGCACTGAGACTGCACGGTGTGGAAAGGTCAGCCTCGTTGCAAACATTGATGGAAACAAGTCAACACATAAGCCTCAGTAAACAACACAACATGTTGGTAAAGAGCATAATAGCAGTTAAATGTACTAAATCAACTATTGACAACAGTTTTTTACAGTTAAATTACAAATGACTGTTCAAATTATAGTAATCTAACAATTTTAAGACAGGAGTTCTAACTACAATGTTTGAGGGACCAAAATGTCGAAATAACGTATTTTCCACGGCATATAGTCGTTTTTTCATCTGTCTAGACCTGCTGAGACCTCTGCCAGTACCTCATTGCAACATAACTGACTCAGCAGTAATTCATATTTCTAGAACAATGTCCTGGTTATTCAGAATCATTCTCTAAATTCAGCAGAAAAGAGTTTCTAGAACAATGACCTGGTTATTCAGAATCATTCTCTAAATTCAGCAGAAAAGAGTTCACAATTGTAGCTGTTGCCACTGAGGTATGTGGATTACTTCAACTACTACATGTGTGCGACATATTCACCATGTCCATGAGAAGAGTCCATTTGAAAGACCCATTGATGTAGTGCTCAGGACTTCATTAATCAATGTATTGTTGTCTCTACCAGTTTATTGTGGAAACACTAAGTGTTTTACTGAAAGGAAAGAAAGTTATTTTCTCGTCAGTCAGTGTTCTCATTACTTACACCACTTGAATGCCAAGCATTTTGAGTATTGAACTTCCCATTCACAGCTCTTATATGAAGGCAACAGCGGACAGAGCACTGTCTAAGCCTCATGGGAGCTGTAGTCCTTGAAAGATCACAAAAAAATTGCTGTTTTATGTTTATGATGTAGTATTAGAATGCTCTTTATTATACTACTATAATACTCTCTCTCTCCCTCTCTCTCTCTCTCTCTCTCTCTGGATGGCAGCCAGATGGTTATGGCCAATAAAGGGTGCTACAGGAGAATATAAGTGTGTGTATGTGTGTCAGAGTGAGCAAGTTCATGTGTGT
The DNA here is from genome assembly GCF_027596085.1 of Anoplopoma fimbria. NCBI lineage: Eukaryota > Metazoa > Chordata > Actinopteri > Perciformes > Anoplopomatidae > Anoplopoma > Anoplopoma fimbria. The sequence continues at coordinate 9,280,625 of NC_072456.1, forward strand.
CCATTTCAAAGGCTCTTCTCAAACAGACCTCTCCTTTAATTCTGCTACCCAGTCTTTCAAATGGACTCTTCTCTTGGACATGGTGAATACGTCGTACACATGTAGTAGTTGAAGTAATCCACAGACCTCAGTGGCAACAGCTACAATTGTGAACTATTTTCTGCTGAATGTAGTACAGAAGTAAATTGAGAGAAAAAAACAAAATGATGAGTAGCAAATTTAAGTTTTTTAGAAAGAGAAATTAAAAAAAACCTTATTGTCTTTTGCAGCTCTATTCACAACACAATAGTTACATTACCATTGAAATATTGCACAAGTTTCAAGCTATTTCCTGACATTTCTGTGTGTTTCCATCAACCTTTTCCAATAATTCTGACAACCAATATATTCCTGAGGTTGTGAGAGGATTTCATAATCATTCACCTTTGATGGCATATCTGTTTTTTTTCTCTTCTCTTTAACATATGCTAGTGGTACTTTCATCAGTCAAAATTGAGAGTCAAAGGTTCCACCAGCCTTCATTGCATGTTATCTCTTCTGATATCTCAACTTCAGTCTTTTGGAATCTTTGTTTCCACAAGATTTTTTTTTTAATGCTTCTTATAAAAACAGGTTTCTGGAGACGTGCCTAATGCAACTTAAACTGGCTTTAGATGCCAAGATGTTCTCTTATGAACATAAGTCATAACTAAATGAGCCATTGTGTTGTAAAAACATTTGAATTGTGTGTGTGTGTGTGTGTGTGTGTGTGTGTGTGTGTGTGTGTGTGTGTGTGTGTGTGTGTGTGTGTGTGTGTGTGTGTGTGTGTGTGTGTGTGTGTGCTCTATCTGTTTTGTTTTATCTTTCCGCCCCTCCTCTCTCTCTCTCAGGATTAAACATGTTTATCAATTATCACTCCATCTTGCCTCTAGCTCTCAGCACGCCAGACAGCTAATTGAATCATTAAACAATCGCTACTCCTCAGGGAGTGTGTGTATGTGTGTAAATGTGTGTGTGTGTGTGTGTGTGTGTGTGTGTGTGTGTGTGTGTGTGTGTGTGTGTGTGTGTGTGTGTGTGTGTGATGGTGGGAGAGTGTGTGGAATGGGGGGGGGGGGGGCTGTTTGCAAACATGATGATGCCCTCGGGTGCTTGCAATGCACTTGTCAGATATGTTTATTAATTTATGATGCATGCGCGCACACACGCACACACACACACACACACACATTCACAGATGGGTCCTGGCAGTGGCTGGTAGCACCATGTGTCAGTCACGGCTGGGGGCCTCTCCTGTTCTCACACTGGCAACTGGTCCACTCATACTGGTGTGTGTGTGTGTGTATGTGTGTGTGTGTGTTTGTGTGTTTGTGTGTGTGTGTGTGTGTGTGTGTGTGTGTGTGTGTGTGTGTGTGTGTGTGTGTGTGTGTGTGTGTGTGTGTGTGTGTGTGTGTGTGTGTGTGTGTGTGTGTGAACACCAAACAATTCTGAAATATGTCCACTCCTGCGTCACACACACACACAAACACACACACACACACACTGTGTCTGCAGGACATCAGAAAGTATTGAAATGTATTCAATGAATCACATTTAATTATAGGGTCATTAGTGCTTTTTTATTTCGTTTTGAGAACTTATAAAACTTGACCACGTTTCTCCTAGTGTTCTCTACTTATGTAAATGTAATTTTAATTATTAAGCATTATAATTGCTATCATTGTTGTATGGCCAGGCTCGGGTGAGTAGCGAGTAACATGTGTTTTTGTTCCTGTGAAGCATTAATGACATGTGATATCTGATTGTTTCATTGTTGTATTTGCCAATACCCGATCCAGCATTTTAGGATTTAGGATATCGGAACAACTCTTTTTGGCTTTTTATACTAAGGAATACTTCACAGGAAATCTGTCTTTTGAATTTGGATAAATCATTTCCTGAAGTGTGTAGCTTGCTCTGTTGTGGAAAACTACAACTATTTGACTTGAACTCACTACAGTTACAAAGGATTCCAATGGCAGCCCAGAGTCTGAGACAAACATAAAAATCATTAAATTGTGTATAGAAACTTCTCAAACGACGGCAATCTGACTTTGCATTATTTGTGCAAATTTACCTGTTTATGTAGTCAGTGTTTATTAGTACAGTCAATGTACCGTCTGTACAGAAGTTAGCTGTAGCTAGCTATAGTTATAAAGTGGATTCATTAATTAATCTGCAAGATAAGTACACATTTTTTGCTCAAGTTAAAAATGATTTGCATTGATTTGCATTGATTTGTATGGAATTGCGTCAGCTCTTAAAATGTCCTTTGTCTGGACAGACATTCACAATAAAAAAGGCACTGATTCTTTTTATTAAAAAAATTAAGCCTTTGAAATTCTGTTAAATACATTTTGAATTATGTCTCTGCGGATTTGAAACAGTAAGAGTAACAGGAGACATGGCAGCTGCACAGAGGACACATCTTTGTGTACGTCAGTCAGAAATTGAATGAACTTTAACCTTCATTGTTATAGTTTCCACAGAGCTGGTCTAGTCACATGGTTCAACATGTGAGATTTACCCACCCATCCACGTTAATGCTTTCATTGATTACAGCCGATCTACAGGACAGTATATCAAGTAGGCTGGTATTACCTTTTCTGAGGTGAAGTAAGGACCCATCATGTGATTGCTGTCATCACTGATTGTGAATGTTTCAACCCATAATTACCCATAAGTCTCATCAATTCTCCACCGAACACACAATCAGAACAGCTTGATCCACTCATAAAAAGTGGTTTCTCATGGTGCTTATCCCTGCACTCTGCCACTGATAAAGAAATAATGACCGTGGTCCTTTTCCGGCTCACGGACTATTTGATAGCATCATCATCTTCTAACTTAGGCAGCTAAAATGACTGCCCTCTCAGAATTTTATACATGCCCACCTTATTGTTTGATTTTTTATTTTTATTTTTTCAGCTAGCTACCCCTGTCTTTGAGATGGAAGGTTTTCTGTGTGGCTCTGTAACAACAGTGCAGGGCTTAGTTTCCCTGGATTATAACACAAGCATTAAAAAAACACCTGAGCTTCAGAGAAAATAGTATGATTTTCAAACAATACAAGCCAATCTGAGTAAATACATGCCAAATATTCCACACCTTGCAGTTCATAAATCTTGCATTCTGTGACACATTACACTGATGTGTAGGATATTTGGGGGTACAATGAGTTAGAATCGTCACATAATTCAATGTTTTTCTTATCTAATCGTCATAATAAATCTCTAGCTGTTTGGTCCAGGTTGCCTACCAAAAAGGTAAAGTCTGCCCATGGTGTTTTCCACCGTGAACCAGAGTGTATTTTACCAGAGTTTCTGACCATGAGTAGCTGTGACTTGGGTGTGTGACGAAACTATGTCATGGCAGATGTATTGCTGAGGACCCAGGCGAGCAAAGTGTTGAGTGAGAAGTTGTTTGTATGAGTGGTTCTTGAGAAAGCTGCAAGCGGTGACACCAAAGGCCAAGTATTCAGAACAGGTCGAATTCATTATTCTGTTGCTCAACAAGACAACAAACTGATAAGATGCATGTCCACCCAGCTGCATTTCACTCTTTCTATTGAGATTTTCCTAAATCATTTTGGGGATGTGGCTTGAGTATCGCTGATCTGTTTAAAAAAAAAAAAAACATAATAGATTTTATCATAAAAAACAACAACCTTGAAGCTACATACTGGACTACATCTGGATGTGGTTTCTCCTACCAAAGAACATCTATCTATGTGTGATGGGAAGCTTCCTAGCATGAGAGAGAAATCCAGAACGAAGCAGAATGACATGAAAATTATGGGGCGACAGAAACTCACAGAGAGAAAGAGGGCCCCCCCCCCCCGACCCCCAACCCCATCTTGTGACCGATTCGTCACCGTGACAACCATCACCCCACCTTATTCTGGGATGTCCTGTAGTTATGTTCTTCAATTATTTCTCCCTCTTTAATGTCGCGGCTGCACATCCATATTTAGTCAACCGCTGCAATTTTAGCTGCCGCGCTGAAATGCAGCCGTCTCACCCTGGAATCAAAGGACAGATAGAGCTTCCTCAGGCACACACACACACACACACACACACACACACACACACACACACACACACACACACACACACACACACACACACACACACACACACACACACACACACACACACACACACACACACACAGATTTACATTTATTTCTATATTCTTTCAGGCTACATCTGCAATTTGAGCCACAACAGGGAGATTTTCAGCATGCCAAGCAACTTTCAAGGAAAATGTGAGGTCTGGCAATTTATCCACTGTACATGAGATCTTTCTGCACTGTAACCCCTGAAAATATGTAGATTATTAAAAATAGACAGAGGAAATGAACAAGAGACTAAAATATGCTGCAACGATTTGGTGTGAAGTGTGAAGAGTAAAGAGAGGGTTGAAAAGGCCGGGGCGTATATAAAACCTTTGCTATTGTTGATCTATTATCATTAGCTTTCTAGTAAAGTCATTCTTTAATAGAGGATACATGTACAGTTTTATGCAATTGAAGACACAGAGACTGACACTGCAGTATTCAAATCACAGGAAAGGCTAAATCAATCTGACTTGCATTTGGCAGCAGTGGGTAAAAACACACACTGTGATTAAATTCCAGAGTATAAAAGATGACGTCCATAATCATTTTACCCCAGGAATAGTTAAAACAATTTGTTCCATAATTAGACCAGCAGGATAAATGAATGAAGTGCAAATAGGTGTTTATTGAATGAAACATTAGTTATCAGTACAGATCAGTTGCACCCTGCGCCAACACAAACATACTGTAGAGCACAAAATGTGATTAAGACCACACACTATGAGTCCTAGTAACATTGCAAACCAGTTGTCTGCAGTTTATATGGTAGCAGTTAAAGCTAAACATTCATTTTTCTTCATAATACAAATTAAGTCTCTATTTTAAGTGGATGGATTTGGTGTTCAGATTTCTAAGATCATTTGTGACCCACAAAGTCAACCAAATAATTTAATGGTCATTTCTTCACTGTTGGTTGGTTGGACATGTCTTTGTAGTCTTTGTGTTTATGGATGTGTCATCTTCAAGGTGTTCAATTGTGAAATGTCTAAGTTTATGTAAAGAAAAACACAAAATCCATGCGCCAGGTGACATTTCAAAATATGAAAATATAATTAGCTCTCAGTCTGCCATTGGCGGCTGCTGCAATTTTCTTGTGTGTGACATAGGCTGCTCTGTAATATGATAAAAGAATGACGTTGTTAATACCTGCAGTGAGAGGGATAAAGCTGCAGACCTATTATGATTTATTTTAATTGGAATTGGAGTTCATGTATTGTGCAATATAATGTTGTTTTTACTCTGTATTTCAAATGTGAGAAATCCCTCAAGTGTGGTTCCGTCTTTGTCCTTTTTGGACGCTCCAAGCACCCGTACCATGACGAAACAAATCGACAAGCATCGGAATTCAAGCGACGGACTGTCTGTAATCACATCCGCTGTCTCTCCCCGCTTCAGTACCTTAGCTAATCTCAATTTAAGTTTTGGCACAATGCAACTGATTCGTTGGGAGCAGTTCACAATTTGCTTTGTTTACTTTATTGTTATTGAGTGGATTAGAAGGCTGATAATGCTAGCTAGCTATAATCACTTAACAGTACTTCTTAGATAAGGTGCGTTGTCCCCCGCCAGACGCCGCAAAGCAAACTTATTTCGCAGAAAAATGCATTTGTCCTGCCTACCCCTTGTGTGACTGACAAATACGCACGCACAACCTAGCAGTGAGTGACAGCTTCACTTTGGCTTTCTTGAATTAGCCACCATTCCATTGGATTGAAGGTACTATATAAACAGGGCTAGAAACATCTCGCTATGAACAAGAAAACAGTAAGGAAGTAGTTGACTGGAAATGTCTTAATACCCGCACCTGTGTTTGTTTATGTGTGTGTCTGAAGGCATATTGTGCGTAGTCAGCAACTTGAGAGGATTAATACATTTGGCAAAGGTGCCTTTCCCTCTCTCATACACTCACACACACACACACGCACACACAGGAATCTCCCTCATGTGGAGGTAGCCACAAGCCAAGCAAGGTGAGTAAGAGACGATGTGTTGCATGAAGAAGGAAGTCCTCACAGGTGTGACAGGGTGACCTTTTAATCACACACACACACACACACACACACACACACACACACACACACACACACACACACACACACACACACACACACACACACACACACACACGCACATGCACACACATGAATATAGACTAAATGTGAGAGATAAAAAGAGTGAGAGTACATACTGTACAGGCCAAGGGCCTACAAATCCTTTGATCTTATCCAGTGAACATGTGCATTTCAAATTTGTATGCTTTGATTTACAGTTTGACACATGTTCTTAGAAGTTGGCCTGACATTAATCAAAACCTCACGTTATAGGACCTCTATTCAAGATTGTGTTAATTTCTACTTTGCCTCTCTTTTATTTAGAAGAATATAGTCAATAAAAAGACAAGGTTGTAATCATCATAGCCCTTGAGACGTTTTTCTTTTCATCTCACCATTTCTTGACTCTTTCCTTTTGTGTTTTCTGTTAAGTAAATTTTCCGTTGTTTCATTCAGATGAAGTCATGATGTCAAAGAATGTTCTGTTGATAATGATTATTAAATAAGAGAAAAAAATTTGAAAATGTATTTATTACAAAAATGTCCTGTATTATAAATTGAACTCTGAATACTAGTTACTAACATCTAGCTTGTTGTAACTAAACTGTTGAAGTGCAGACGTTTCTCTACTCTGTCAGTTACCAAACAGCTTCAGGTACATCCCCACCCTCTGGACTATTAAATCTAATTTTATCAGGATACAACACTTTTGAAATGATAAGTATTTATGGGGCCTTAGATATCATGGACTCCCCCATAATAGTAACCTGCTCTATTTTCACAGACCCACTCCTTGATCATTCACCATGCCAAAATTAGAGGGACAATCAAGCTTTAACAACATCAACTCTTTTTCCACTAACTTTATTTCAAGGTTTACGGTACAATCAGATGATTTGGCCAGGAAAGTCATGTTTTCTTATTTACAGGACAGTTTACGTTAATGTGAGTAGTACTTTTCTTGGTGTATTTATTTCATATTTGATATAGAGATGGACAGAGTGTGAGACTCCCTGGCTGGAGGCAAACCAGAGACCTAGCGGTTAAATTCTATGCTTCTAAACCATTTGGTTGCCAGGACAACCTAATTCACTTTAAAACAATAATCTACTGCGATAAAATCCTGGGCAAGTATTTGTACCTTTCAACCTAAACAAGCCGTCCTCACTGACAATCTCACCAGCAGCCGCATAGGTCGTCGGTGCAAGCTGCTTTTTACGATCCATATTTACGTTTGTTGTGATTCGGCACCCCCTAATGGCCCTAATAATTATAACCGGAGCAAAGACGGAAGTCATGTAACGAGGATAAAGAATGAGATGGTCCAGGGGCATGGTGGGTCCAACAAACACTTGACTTTCACCCAGGAGACCTCTGTCCTTGTCTCGTTGAAACCAAAATTCAACATGGGCTGGGATAAGTGTAACTGCATGGTTTCCCCGGTCATCAGTGTATGAATGGGTGAAGAACATGTAGTGTTAAAGCGTTTTGAGTGGTCGGAAGACTAGAAAAGCACTATGCAAGTACTTTAAAGTTACAGAATTTTAAGTCCGTAACCACTTCACGTATGAAAAGTACTTATTTTAATCCAAACCATGATCTTTTCCTTAACCTTACTAAGCAGTTTTGTTGACGAATTATTACCAAATAGTTCTGTACAATGTTTTCCATGTGTTCCAATACAACGGTCATATGTGTCGTTTTGAGAGTTTTTGACAAATGACCTATCAGGTATGAGGACATGTTGAATTTAGCCGATGATAAGTTATCTCTTTAGCGTTGTTTGTGATATTGCAAAGATCTGAAAATACACTTGACAGCTGGATGCAAAGTACAACTTATCAAACTCCACACCTGCTGCGTTGTTGCTCCTCCCTCAGGGCAGTTAGTTTGGGGGCAGGGCTGGAAACTGACACCATTGCAATTCAGATGCTGGTGATTCTCCTGCCAGCTATTTTGGCAGGATACCAGTCTGTTTCCAGTCCGTCTGATTTATTGTAAAATTACTTTGACAAAATATATGGTTCTGAATAAAGACTTAAGCGGTTGTCATTTAAACACTTACTGCTCAGTCATGTCCATAAAAACTTTAATATCAGATCAAAGAAATGAGATTAAGTGGAACCACAGTGGTTACATCAAAAGACACAGTTAGACAATCACATAACCTGCTTTTACAGATTGTGGGCCTGATATCAAAGGGTGTTATGTAAAAATGGGTTAAAATGTTTGGTGGTAAAAACACACAAAGGCAGCTGATTAATTGGTTTTCTGGCGTGCTAGAGAAAGAAAACACAGCGAAACCTCCTCGCTCCCTTCCTCTCTAGAGCACCTGGGTCTCGTATATCAGACCTGTTTCACCTGGAACTGCAGAGAGAGCAAACAAACAGTGTGGGGGTGTGTGTTTGTGTGTTCGAGAGAGAAACGAAAGAGACTTTTAGAAAGCCATATGAATTAGAAAACATGTTCCTTGTATGAAATCAATCTTTCCAGGGCAATAAATGCCGTGTCTCATTATTTGCTGAATTTTATTCTTGAAGTCACTTCCAGTATTAAATAGCAGCTTACAACAAAGGGAATTCATTTGCCCCTCTTGTTCTTCTTTAATGGAAATGCCACCGAACTTCACTTTAAGCTCAATCTGCAGCCAACATCCGTAAAACCCAGATAAAAAAAGGCTCTTTATATGAGTTCATGTTCCAGAAAAGATAAAGCTCTGATAAACTCAGTTAAGTGCTTCTTGGAGGAGGCCCCAACATCTCAATATCTCAATAACGAGATTAGAGCTGGTCAACATTTCAATTTGTATCAAGATACTGAGAAGTAGCAGATCTATAAGAAGATGTAGTCTCTTAACAAAAGTTTTAAGTAGCATGTGGTAGTTTACTTATTTAACAAATCTAGTAGCTGTTTCTTACAGCAGTTTTATTTGACAAAACAATCTCACCACAAGTTCCACCTAATGGCTCTTCTGGTGCTTTTGATCACATCACAAAAACTTCCACAGTATCCAGTTATTTTCCAGCGGGTTAGAATTATAATCATTATAGCATTATAATCATTGAGTACACAAACAGTGTTTGAGAAAGATGAGAAAAAATGAATCTTATTATAAGTCAATGTGGGCAGCAGTAATGTCATTGTTTTATGTTTTTAATTGTTGTACATATGCCTTGTGTACAAAGGTATCTTTATTTTTAACAATTACTTCTATTATATTCTGGCCTCTTTTTTAAACTGGCAGTTATATTTTTGTGCAGTTGTGTTTCTCCCCCTGTAAGCTAAACTTTTGTCATGAGGTAACTTTTACATAAACAATCTTTACGATAGCTCATAACTTTGTTCATTATTGAGTAAAATACCTGGGCCAGATGCAAACAACTCTGTGTGGATCATGTGGAGCTGGGTGCACATGCACAGACTGCAATTTCACTGACTGTGTTACGTCTGCAAGGTTCTCCAGCTGTGCCAAAGGAGCTGTCCTTATGAACGGCTGTGGCTATTGGTAGCGTCCAGCTAATTCATTACATGTACCTGAAACCATCATCGCAGTAAAATCTCAGTCATCATTATTACTTAATATCAGAAGTATGATCTATGATTCAATCATACTGCACGTGTTGAAACTGCCTTTACAAAGTGCTTCAGAATTCAGGATACATTTAATCACTTACAGAGAGATTATGGCTGAATGAAATTCATCACTTAAAAATAATTGAAAATTAACTTTATAAATGTGCCTTTGGTTGACATTTAGCAGAGTAATGAGTCACCTGTAAAGATAATAACACAATCAGTGGAATTGGCATACAACCTAAAAAACAATGTTGCCCATCTCTCAATTATATTCCATCTCTTCATCTTTATCAGGTAAAACAGTGTGTAGACCTGGTCTAAAGTATGAATGCGGTGCTGCGTGTTCTTCTATTATAAATACCAGTTTGTATGCGGGAAAAGATGTACGCATCATTTATACATCTGAACCCTAATGTTTGAGTACGATGTTTGAAAAACCAACAGATTTAAAACACATATAAGAGGTCTGACTTTAACACAGCACTTTTTAATCCTGCTGTGTATGTGGCCTATCAGGCCTGCACATCTGACCTGCTGTACAACAGAGAGACTGGAGTTTACACAAGACGTCAGTCAAAAGTATAAAGAGTATACACCATTGCCGTACATACAAGCAAGTCCACTCGCATACACATATACACTCACAGGCAAAAGGGTTGCACACACAATCAGGCAGGTGGTGTTGGAGACGGGGATGGTTATTGCCTAAGAGGGAGGGGTTTTGCGCCGTGACTGACAGGCCATTAGTTATCAGGGTTTGGTCAATCGTCTTGTTGACTGACGTCAGAGTGAAGGAACGCACCTTGTGCTAAATATAACACACACCTGCTTTTACACAAATACACACACACATGCATGAATGATTGCATGTATGTAAAGACACACTTGAATACATGCACAGTATGTATGTGAGACGATGCTAAAGAAACTCTATACTTTACAAACATGAACTTTGACCTTCAGCAAACAGCATAACTGTCTTCCCATCAGAAACACAGAGGAGCACATGGCATACAGAAACTGCAATACAACAGGAGGTGTTGTATGATGTTTATACATGTTCAGAAATGTTCACACCAAAAATGCTTATTTACAATTGGTAGATAACATTTTAATAACAGAATAGTTTCATCTGGCTGATCACACTTGTACACATTTCCTAGTTATCTGTATGAAAGTCATTTTCCGTTTAACTCTGTGCTACTGAAGGTGTCCTCAATCAAAATGTCTGCGTAAATGTTTTGTACAAGGTCTCTGAGATATTGAGTATAAAATTGAACCAATGTAAAGTCACTCAAATAAAATGTGATGTCTGTCCTTCAAACAAAAAGTGATCCAAGTATTTCAAGTGAGGTGTCAACCTCCTCTTTATCTGACAACATTGTTCATTCATATTCAATTTGAGCTGTATTCACTTACCTTTTAATATTTGCAATTCTAATAAAAGATCACAGGCTTCCAACATTGTTATTTCTCTTCTTTTATACCTATAAACACAGGAATAAAGCAAATAGTTGCTTCTGTGAATGATCCGGTAAATCAAAAAGGAAAAGCTTTAGTATGTTAACGCAGAGGTCATGTGATTTCTTAAGACCACTGACAAAGAGACGGTACAATAGGCAAATACAGTCAGGGTTCCTGGGTCGGGTCTAATTGTTGCTTTGGATTCATCTGAAAGTATTTATTTATTAATTGAAATCTTAATGTTTTATTGAAGACCCATTTGCCATTGAGATTTATTCACTTAGGGTTTCAGATTAAACCAAACCTCACAAGAGTTAGAATACATTAGTTTTGCTACATGACAGCTTACAAATTAATTAGAAAAAAGAAATAGATTAAAGCCTTGATTGTTTGTGAAATCCAAAACACGTTGAAACTATACGATGGTGGTCAGGAAAGCTGCCGCATCAACAGTGCATAGACGTGTTGGTGTAACTGGATGCAACATGTCGCGACAGAATACACCCCTGTGTTATTGTTCAGCGTCAGAACGTTCATTGCTCATCCAGGCTACCTTGACTTCTCTTCTTGCCTGTCTTCTTCTTTGGTCTTATAGCTGTCACAATGGAGAAACTGTTTGGTGAAGGAGAAAAATATTCTGTACTCTACGTCCCACAACCTACAAAAAAAATGACTTTAAAGAAAAAAAGACAATCGTGGAGATTTACCTCTTTATGTGAAGATTCAATTGAAATAACACACAACAAGCTCTCCATATTTAATATACATTTTTTATTTTCAGGTAGCTGCTGTGTAGGTTTGTTGACTTGTAGCACCACAGGCAGTCCAATACATGCTGGGAGTATCATGCCATGTGTTTTGGAACCTTTTTCTGCATCTTAGATTGTGTAATCTTAATTCAAAGAAGCATTAATCAATATTTCTAACAGTGTCTGCAATGGTTATTCATAATTTAAAAGAGTTTGATGGTAGTGACAAAACCACAGAGAATTACGTGCAATTCCCCGCGGCTCTACAAAAGGTTTCAATGACTTTCGGGTGATTGCTTTGGTTTTGCAGCCTAAAGCTCTCTCATCGCTCATATCAGCGTTGTTTCCACATTTTCTCAATGTGCCCAGCGCCCTTTCAGGGACAGAATTGTAGGGAAGAATTAAGCCCCTAATTTATTTCAAGCCGAGTTAGTGGAGAGAATCAGAATGATGACTCGAATTGCGAACACTTTCGCCATGTTAACTTTTATCAGGTAATAATAACATGTCAGTGATTTCAGATTGTTCCGCAGCCCTCAAGTGGTCACAAAATCAATAATTGCAGCTTTAAGACAAAGAAATAATTAACACAAGAATCAAACTAAGGAGGAAAAGATGTAAAAGTTGTGGCGTTTTTTAGAGAAAAAGTAGCGCCACGATACTACAGCTCTGAGATAAAGACTATTACTGTTGTAACTTCTGCATTTTCTCATATGTCAACAGGAAGTTATACAGTGTGCAAAACTTTAACTTGAAAATGTTGTTCAGGTGCTGCTGTTGGATTTTATTGACAACATTTTAATTCAATTAAAATGAAGCCCCGAGTTTTCCATTTCGGAAAAGAAACAAGAAAAAAATCATATCTCCACTTCCTCAATCCGTTTAATTTAATATCTGGCCCGGTGCCCGACTGTATTGATAAAAAGTTGTCTTTCATGTTAGCAGTTGACGTTAGCATGATGAACAAGATACAGACACAATGGAAACACAGCGCTGCAGCCGAACACTGACTGAATGATGTCGCCGTGACAAAGAACCCAACGCACAAATGTTTGCTGCCAGATAGCAGAAAAAATAAATGACTTAAGATGATAATGAATGTGACACAAAGATAGTTTATTTGTTTTAACACACACATACACACTATCTCTCCCTCACAGACTCACACACATGGACGACACACACTTGATGGGAATAAAACGGAGATAAATGCATACTCACAAGAGTCAATTAATAGCATTGCTTGAAATCCGTCATGCAATTACCAAACGCAAAATCGCTGCCCTTTAAAGATACGGTAATGGTGACTACTAGCTTTCCTAACAACAGATAGCAGCGTTGTCTTGATAGATGCAGGGGAACAATACCAAAATCATTTTCTTAATTATCTCCTCTGGAACTAATGTTGCAGATATGTGTGTGAATTAATTATTGAAGCTCGATATAAGAGAGGGAGCAAGAGAGAGAGCATTATCCACCAGAATCTTTTATTTTTTTCCCACTCGGCATTCATTAAGGCGAAGGAAACTGTCAGTCACTTGACAAGACAAAACCCTGATTTCCAGAAATCAAATTAGCGCTGAAAACAGAAGAGAGAGGAGGGACGGAGGAATCAACAAAAGACGGCCGAGACCTTATTGTGAGCGTCAATTAGAGACACATCGCAGCAGAAGATGTTTCTTGTTTCGTTTTGTCCTCCGCTTTCTTTCCATACAGTGGCTTTTCTTTAGGCAGCTCTTTCTATGCTTTGGGGTCAGCTTCCTTTTAGGGTAACACTCTCTCTTTTGTAGCTTAGCATTATGAATGTGACCTTGTGACTCTAACAAACACACAATCAACTCTAGCTCCTCTTTCTCTCTTGCTGTAATCTCAATAACTGACTGACTCATTAGTTGAGGTAGATAGAAATATGTCCTTGACTGCCACCCTTTAATCCAACATAACCTGCAATGAGGTTTGTTTATGTTTAGGCCTATGTTAAGAATTACATCTTTGGCAAGGCTAGTAGACATTTGCCATTGTGGTCATGACTTTATTTAAAAAAACAGAAACAAAACAGCATTGCCTGGAGAAAATAACACATTTCTTATTTGTTCCAAGGTACTAGAAGTGTTAACGCAACCAAATAATGACTATTTTCTCCTAAAAAATCCCAGCTTTAGTTTCAGTTCAGAAGCCAAACTGACTCCCTTTCTGCAACAGTCAGGAGTGGTTTGGTAGAACCATAAGGTACTGCTGCTCAATCATAATGCCATGTGCTGTGAACCACAACTGACATCCTTCTCATTGTACCTTTAACGTCGATTGTGAAATGAATATCTTGGCATTGGACAGTTTTTCTGCCGTTCATGTTTTAGGCAGTTTCTGACTGCTGAATATCATTAGAGCAGGATTTCCAGGTAATAAGCGCTAAGGTCCTTCTCTATCTGTCAGATACGCCTGCAGCCAGCTATCGCCGGTTCAGCCCTAGTCAGTTACTGGATTCAAGGCTTTCAAACCATAGGCCGGGATTTCTCAAGAGCTAAGCCAAGGAAAGGGCAACACTATCTCAGATTTTAAGTGCAGAAACCACTATCCAGCCAATCACAAGCTAGAGTCTGTCAAGCTCAATTAAACCAGGACTATCTGGATACCCTGCTGCTCTATGCAGGTCTACATTAGGTGAGGATTCCTCATAAGATTTTACAGTAAGACATTAAGCTGTTAACCGCCCATTTTCACCCCTTTTCTCTTTCTGGATTGGGATTTATGCCGACTATAGCTTCACTTACACCATTGAAGACACAAGACATGTTAAACTCATATCATCTATGACTAATATGTTTTTCCCCTGATAATTAGATGGGAGTATTCAAAAAACGTTGACATTTAATTTTTTGGGTGGATTTACTACCCAAGATCATGTCCAGTTGTCATCTTTCAGTAGACTACATTATTTTCAGTACCACCATATAAAAGTTCTGATTTAAAGTCATGGCTACCCAGCAAAAGCCAGAGTACAATTTTCTTGTATTCATAACTAGGGTTGATCCATTGGCAGTTATAACTTACTGATAGAACAATAAAGAATAGTCTAAAGAGAGTGATGCCAGTCTATGCAGCCTGTCAAACATGGAATATGTGAAGGGGGATCTGAAGGGTTAAAATATATTTTTTTAGGTAGCACTAGTTTAGTATTCACCTTCCCAAAGCCTGCATTAGCATAGCTAACTTTGATCACATGTACTTAGCCCTCTATCATCCTTAAAGATGGTTCTAATTCTTTACTTTCTCTAGTAGTCTTTCATGATCAGCAAACTGTCCAATCCACCAGCACCCACAAAGGTCTAGAAAGAAACTCCTCCACTCCCCCACACAACCTCAGGCCCATGTGTGTGAGTGATATTTTCAAGCAATAATGACATTATTGGGAGTAAATGTATTGACAGTATGGAGTCTGTAGGTCCATATCATTCAATAGGGCTTTTGTTAAAATATATATGCAAGTGCGCATGCAGTTTTCAACAAAACTACGTTGGAGTCCAATAGCTTGTCAAACTATGCAAGGGCCTTAACCACCAAAGATCGCTAATACAACCTAAACAAGTCGACTTTCAAGATCTGTGTGCTATAAGTGAGTAGGTAGAATATATCAGCAATTGGTCCAATATCTAGCGGCCAGATATAAACATGTATTTGGTGGAGAGACCTAGTCGGTAACATTACAAGCATACAAGCAAGTAGAGGCTCACAACTTCATTGACTGTGATAATGTATAGAATGTAAAATACCATGAAATATAGACTCAGAGTTTTGAGTTCATTGAGTATTAAAATGGGGGCTACAAACCCAATTATCTTTGATCAGTCCATTGGTAGTCAACCAGTTTCATAGGTTGCAGCCATAGACCCCGCCCATGTTTCAGTTTAACATGTGACTTTGTTAACTTGTGGTGATGGCTGCTGTTGAAAACTTGAACAGGCCATGTAGGTATCCACAGCTTTTTGCTCATTTTTGTTTTGTATTAGTGAAAATTATGTAAGACTATATGTTGGCTGCATTTCAGGATGAACTTATTTTTGTTCCCCTGTCTAACTTTCAGCATTCAGTAACTTTGATCCCAGGCTTTAATGCTCTGGGCTCACTTTTTCATATTTTCTTGGGCTCTGTGTCATACTTTCTATATAATTTAGACCTTTTTAGATGATGAATACACATAGAGTACTTGCTCTTAACTCATGGTGTGACCTGCTGCTCTCT